>NW_025959268.1:0-74202 GCF_023159225.1 Perognathus longimembris pacificus | reverse complement strand
TCTATCTTTTTTATCTATGTATGTATCTATGTATCTATGTATCTATCTATCTATCTGTCTGTCTATCTACCTATCTATCTGTAGTTCTGTCTGTCTATCAATTTATCTCCATATCTGTGCTTATGTAGGTCTGTGTGTCTGTTTGTCTTCCTCTCTTTCTTTCTCTATCCATGTAGCCCTCTATCTATCCATCAATCCATCCATCCATCCAAACAGCCAACCATCCATCTACCCACCCAGCCATCCATCAATCCATCCTTCCATCAAGCCTTCCATCTGTCCATGCATCCATCCATCCACCCACCCATTCATCCATTCATCCGTTCATCCCTCCCTCCATCCATCTACCCACTCAACCATCTACACATCCACCCACTCACCCACCCATCCACCCATTCACCCACCCAGCCATCAATTCATCCCCCATCTACCCACTCGTCTATCCGCCCACCCATTCAACCATTCATCTCTTGTTCCCTCCCCCATCCATCCACCCATTCCACCCATCCAGCCACCCATCCATTCATCCATCCATCCACCAATCTCGATACCTCCCTACCCAACGACCTACCTAGCTACCTACCTCCCTAATTACCTACCTGCTCCCTGAGCTCACAACAGAAGCCAATGCCATATTTATACCATTTTATTTAGTTAAAATATAATAAAAAATATAAACACCTGTGGGGATTCCCCAGAAAAATAGTAGAAAAATATAAGAAACCCCTCATTTTCCTGGTTGGCCAGGATGGGCCAGAAGACGATGGCATCTTAATGAGGCAGAAGCGAGGATTCCAGGTCAGATGATCTGCCTTAAACCCGATACCATTTATTTTATTCCATTTATTTAGTTTCCTTGTATTATTCCACTTGATCTATTTCATTTACTTTTCCACTCGGTTGCCCAATTGGGTAACAGCGTAAAGGGCACAGCAGCAAGTTCTTCCAGAATTTCCAGCTGAAGTGTCAGGCCTGGAGCCACTGTGGCCTCAGCCTGGAGAATTCACTCCTTCGATTCCCTATGATATGACGTTCATTTTTTTTCTTTAAAAAATCCCCTTTTTTAGGTCGGGGTGGGCAGAGAACCTCGTTCCTTGGCCAGGAGATGCAGAGTAGTGATGGAAAATCATGATGGTCACTTCCTAGGGGGTTTAAAGGTGGCTTGCATTCCAGTATGTTCTACTGTGGTGTAGGATATCAATGGATTTAACATATCTCAAAATAGAGGAAAATATATCAATATCTGTGTATCTCCCGGCCCGGCTACCTATCTAGCTATCGTCTATTTATCTCTCCATCTCTCCATCCATCCATCCATCCATCTGTCCTTCCACCCATCTATGTTTTCTCCATCTGACCATCCATCCATGAATCTCTCCATGAATCAATTAATTTATCTATGTATGTATTTATCCACCCGCCCAACTACTCAACCACCCTTCCATCCATCCATCGATGCACCCACCCATCCTTCCACCCATTCATCCACCCACCCATCCAACTACCCATTCACCCACCCAACCATCCATCCATCCACACATCCATCCATCCACCCACCCATCCACCCATCCACCCATCCATCCCCCATCCATCCACCCACCTATCCTTTTACCTACACTACCACTCACCCATTCATCCATCCACCTATTCAAGTCTCCATCAACCCATCCATTCATCTGTCTGTCAGTCTATCCTACTGTATGTGTATCCGTCCATCCACCTATCCATGCAGACCTCCAAACATGCATCCACCCAACTACCCACCTATCCATTGGGCAATCTACCCACCACCCATCCATCCATTTGTACACCCATCAGTACTTCTCTACAACCATCAATTTATTCTTTCACCAATCCCACCATCCATCCATCCATCCATCCACACATTCACCCAACATCCCACCTATCCATCCATCCACCCAAACACCCAACCACACATGCATCCATACTTTCTCTTAACCATTCACACATCCAACCAACAACCCACACATCCATCCATCCACCCACCCGACCATGTATCCACGCATCCATCCAGCCATTCATCCATCCTCCCTTCTTTCCTCCCTTCCATCCATTTATTCTTCCTTCCTTCCATCCATCCACCCATCCACCCATCTGTCGGTCCATCAGTACTTCCAATCATCCATCCATCCGTCCATCCACCCACCCAACTATCCTTCCAAGTACACACCCATCCATGCATCTCCCTGTCAGTCCATCCGTCTGTCCATCCGTCCATCCATCCATCCACCCAACCATCCACTCAACCACCCAAACATCCAACTGTCCACCCACCCTTCCTCCCACCCATCTATCCACCCATCCATTCACCTACACTTGAACCCACCCCTCCATGTATCCATCCATCCATCCATCCATCCATCTGTCTATCTGTCCATCTGTACATACATCCATCCATCTTCCTGTCCATCCAGACCTCCAACCATCCCTCCACCCAACCAGCCACCTATCCATTTGTCCAACTTTCCATCCAGCCATCAATAAATCAACCCATTCATCCAACTGTCTGTCCATCAGTACCTTAGTCCATCCACCCATACATCCTTCCACCCATTGAAACATCCTCCCATCCATCCATCCATCCTTCCTGCCTTCCTCCCATCCATTCTACCATCCATTCACTGATCCAAGCATACTTCCTTACTTCCTGCCTTCCTTCCTTCCATCCATCCATCCATCCTCCCAACCAACTATCCATCCATGTACCCACCAATTCATACATCCTTCTGTCAGTCGATTCAACTGTCCTTCCATCCATCCATCCATCCATCCGTCAGTCTGTCCATCTGTACATCCGTCCATCAATCGTCTTATCCAGTAGACCTCCAAACATCCATCAACACAAGCACCCACCTATACATTTGTTGATCTATCCACCCAGGTATCCATCCACCCACCCACCCATCCATCTGTGTGTCCATAAGTACTTCCATCCATCCATCCCTAAAGCCATCCAACCATCCATCTATCCACCCATTCACCCATCCACCCATCTACCCACCCATTCATGCACCACCCAACCCCCATCTATCCACCCACCTAGTCAAGTATCCATCCACCCATCCATCCATCTGTCTGTCACTCTATCCATCAGTATGTCCATCCATCCATCCTCCTATCCTTGCAGACCTCCAACCATTCATCCTCCCATTCACCCACCTATCCATTTGACCACCTACACACCCACCCATTCATCCATCTGTCCATTCATCAGTACTTCTGTCCATCCATCCATCAATTTGTCCACCAATCCAACCATCCATCCATCCTCCTATCAATTCACTCATCCACCCAACCTCCCACCTATCCATCCAAACATCCATCCATTCTCGCATATCCATCCTCCCATTCATCCACCCTTCCTTCCTTCTTTCCTTCCGTCCTTCCTTCCTTCAGTCCATCCATCCATCCTTCCATCCACTCACCCAACTATCCATCCATGTACACACCAATCCATGCATCCATCTCTCAATCCATCCATCTCTCCATCTATCCATCCATCCATAAACCCACCGATCCACTCAACCACCCAAACATCAAGCTGTCCACACATCCATCCACTTATCCATCCATCCATGTATCTGTCTGTTGGTCCATCCATCAGTACATTTGTCCATCCATCCATCCAACCATCCATCCACCCACCCATCCATTTCCCTTCCACCCATCCACCCATCCATCCATCCACCCACCTATTCATCCACTAATTCACCCATCCACACACCCATTCACAAACCCACCCACCCAACCATCCATCCACCTATCCACCCATCCACCCACCCATTCATCCACCCATCCATCCACCCACCTATGCACCCATCCATCCATCCATTCATCCATCTACCCATCCACCACGCATCCACCCATTCACCCATGCACCATCCACCCATCAACCCATCCAGCCACACACACACCCATCCACACATCCACACATCCATCCATCCATCCATCTATCCATCCACATATCCATCCACCCACCTACCCACCCACCTACACAAAGAGACATACACACATGCACACACCCACCAACCCATCCCACATCCATCCACCCATCCATCCACCCATCCACCAATCTATCCACACAACCACCCAAACATCCATCTGAGAACCCATTCTTCCACCCATCCGTGCATCTTTCTGTCAGTCTATCCATCTATACATCCGTCCATTTTCCACCCACCCATACATTCCCCTACACTCCCACCCACTCATCCATCCATTCACCTAGACAACTATCCATCCACCCCTCCATCCATCTGGAGGTCCATCCATCCATCCTCCTCTCCATCCAACAATTCATCCTTCCTTCCTTCCTTCCATCCACAGAAACCCCCACAGACCCACCACCCATCCATCCATTCATCCACCCACCCATCCACTCAACCACCCAAATATCCAACGGTGAACCCATACTTCCACTCATCTACACATCCATCCAACCATCTGTCAGTCCATCCATTAGTACAACCGTCCATCCATCCATCCATTCATCAGGCATCCAACCATCGATTCATCCAACAGTACATCCATCCATCCATCCATCCATCCATCCATCCAACCACCCATTTTTTTTTTTTTTTGCCAATCCTGGGCTTGGACTCAGGGCCTGAGTGCTGTTCCTGGCTTCTTTTTGCTCAAGGCTAGCACTCTGCCACTTGAGCCACAGCGCCACTTCTGGCCATTTTCTATATATGTGGTGATGGGGAATCGAACCCGGGGCTTCATGTAAATGAGACAAGCGCTCTTGCCACTAGGCCATATTCCCAGCCCACAGGATTCGGTCTTTCAAACAATCCCTCCATCTGTCCAATCCTCCATCCACCCACCTAACCACCCATCCACCCATCCACCCACCCACGCATTCTTCTATCCACCATCTCACCCATCCATCTATCTACCCATCCATCCACCAATCTATAAATCCACCCACCCAGCCACTAATCTTCCTACCTCCATACCCACCAACCTACCTAGCTACGTACCTTCCTTCCTACCTCCCTACTTACCTACCTGCTTCCCCTTCTGCTCCCAGAGCTCACAGCAGAAACCAATGCCACATTCATGCTATTTTATTTCCATATAAAGTAATAAAAAATAAACATTTGGGGGGATTCCCCACAAAACTGGAGCAAAAGATAAAATAAAATATCCCTCGTTTTCCTGGTTGTCCAGATTGGGCCAGAGGAAGATGGCATCTTAATTAGCTGGACGCCAGGATTTCAGGCCAGATGACCTGCTTAGCACCCGATACCATTTATTTAATTCCATTTATTTTATTTTATTATTCCACTTGATCTATATCATTTACTTTTCCACACGGCTGCCCAATGGAGTAACATAGCATAAAGGGCAGAGAAGCAAGGCCTTCCAGAATTTTCCAGCTGAAGTGACAGGCTGGGAGTCACCAGGGGCCTCAGCTTGGAGAATTCACTCCTTCATTTCCCTTTGTCATGGCACTGATTTTTCTCATTAAAAAAAAAAACCTTTTTTGTGGGTCAGGCGGGCAGAGAATCTCGTTCCGTAGCGGGGTTGTGCAGTGTAGTGTTCAAAAATCATGATAGTCACTTCCTGGGGGTATTTAGAGGGGGTTTGCATTCCAGTTTGTTCTTCTGTGATGTAGGATATCAATAGACTTAAGATATCTCAAAATAGAGAGAAATATATCAATATCGGTGTATCTCCCTGCCTATCCACCTATCTAGCTATCGTCTATTTATCTCTAGCTATCCATCCATCATTCTATCTGTCCTTCCACTCATCCATATATTATCCATCTATCTATACCTATATGGATCTACCTATTCATCCATCCATCCAACTAATTATCCAACCACCATGTGTCCACCTGACCATCCTTCCATGCATATATGCATGCATCCAATTTCTATGTATGCATTTATCTACCCACCCACCAACCCAACCACCCAACCATCCATCCACTCACTCATCCATCCATCCTCCCATCCTTCTATCCTACCATCCAGCTATCCACCCTTCCTTCTTTCTATGCATCCATCCATCCAGCAAAGTATCCATCCACCCAACCAGCCACGTATCCAAACAGACCTCCAACCAACCACCTACCCATTTGTCCACCTATCCACCCATCCATCGATCCACTTACTCATCCATCTGTCTGTCCGTCCATCAGTACTACCATCCATCCATCCATCCAACCAACCATCCATCCATCCATATTCATATCCATCCACATATCCACCCAACCACCCACCTATCCATCCAACGACACATCCATCCATCCACCCACCCATCCATCCAACTACCCAAACACCAATCCATCCCCAGACTTACCCACCCACCCATCTACCCATCCATCCACCAATCCACCCACCCATCCACCTAGCCATCGACCCATCCATCTACCCATCCACCCATACACCTATCCACACATCCATATATCCATCCAACCACACAACCGTCCATCTACCCACCCACCCATCCATCAATCCACCCTTTGACCTATCCCACCATTGATCCATCCATCCATCCACCCACCGCATCCACCCATCCATACATCCACCCATACATACATCCACCCATCCCCAATCTCAATACCTCCCTACCCACCAACTTACCTAGCCACGTACCTTCCTTTCTACCTCCCTACTTACCTACCTGCTTCCCCTTCCACTCTCAGAGCTCACAGCAGAAGCCAATGCCATGTTTATTCCGTTTTATTTATTCTCAAAATAATAAAAAAAAAAGTCTGTGGAGATTCCCCAGAAAATTGGAGCAAAAGAAAAAATAAAAAATCCCTCATTTTCCTGGTTGTACAGGATGGGCTGGAGCAAGATGGCATCACAATGAGTTGGACGCCAGGATTCCAGGCCAGCTGCCCTGCCTAGCGCCCGATACCATTTATTTTATTCCATTCATTTCATTTCCTTTTATTATTCCACTTGATCTCTTTCACTTATTTTTCACTCGATTGCCCAATGGTGTAACGTAGTGTACAGGACACAGCAGCAAGGCCTTCCAGAATGTTCCAGATGAAGAGGCAGGCCAGGAGCCACCAAGGCCTCAGTGCGGAGAATTCACTCCTACATTTCCCCATGTCATGAAATTATTTTTTTCTCTTAAAGAAATACTATTTTTGTGGGTCGAGGGGGCAGAGAACCACGTTCCATACCCGGGTTGTGCAGTGTAGTGATGGAAAATCATGATGGTCACTTCTTGGGGGTGTTTAGAGGTGGCTTGCATTCCGGTATGTTCTTCTGTGATATAGGGTATCAATAGATTGAATATATCTCAAAATAGAGGGAAATGTATCAGTATCAGTGTATCTCCCTGCCTGTCCGTCTATTTATCTCTCTCTCTCTCCACCCATCCATACATCTGTCCTTCCACGCATCTATCATTTATCCATCTATCTATATGTATATGGATATACCTATCCATCAATCCATCCATCCATCTGTCTGTCTGTCCATGAGTATGTCCGTCCATCCATCCATCCATCCATTCATCACCCACCCAAACATCCATCCATCTTCCTATTCATCTACACAACCACCCAAACAATCGCCCACCTATTTTTCCATGCATCCATCCATCGACCCATCCACCCATTTAACCATCCACCCATCATCCACCCATCCACCTACCCACCCATTCATACACCCACCCATTTACTCATCCACCCATCCACCCATCAATACATCCACCCATCTATCCATCCACTCATCTATCCATCCACCCAAACACCCATCCAACCACCCATCCACTCGCCCACCAAACCAACAACTCTTTAATCCACCCAGCCATCCATCCACTTACCCATCCATACTTCCAACCATCCATCCTTCCATCCATGAATCGAACCATCCACCCATCCACGCATTCACCCATCCAACAATCCATCCATCCGTCCACCCACGCATCTGTTCATGCAAGCATCTATCCATCCATCCTTCCACTCATGTACCCACACATCCATCTGCTCACCCACCCACACATCCATCCATCAACCTACCAGCCCACCCATCCACCTACCAATTTATTCACCACCCACGCACCCATCCACGCACCCACCCACCCATCCACCCATCCACCCATGCACCCACCCATCCATCCATGTACCCACCCACCCATCTTCCCATCCAATCACCCCTCCACCCATCCATCCAGACACCTACCAATTTTTCCACCGACCACCCATCCATCCACACATCCACCCACCCACCCAACCACCCATCTACCCATCCACCCACCCATCCAGCCATCCAACAACCCGCCCATCCACCCATTGACGCAACCATCCACCCATCCATTTCTCCAATGATTCATTGGTCTGTCTTCCATCCCTCTGTTTATTTGACTGTGTTTCTGTCTACATGTCCATCTATCCCACTATCTACTATGCATCAATTTGTCCTCACATCCACTCTTCCTCTCATTCATCAATTTGCCTATCTATCCATCCATCTGTCTGTCTGGCTGGATGGCTATTTCTCTCTATCTATCCATCAATCACTCTATTTATCCATAAAAGTATCCACCCATTCACTCACTCATCTATCTATGTATCTATCTATCTGAAGTTCTGTCTGTCTCTCTATCTATCAATTTGTCTACACAACTGTGCTTGTGGAGGTCTGTGTGTCTGTCTGTCCATCTCTCTCTCTCCATGTATCCCTCTATCTATCCATCAAGCCATCCATCCATCCAACCACACAACCATCTATCTACCCACCCAGCCATCCAACAATCCAACCTTCCACCAACCCTACCATCTTTCCATTCATCCATCCACCCACCCATTCATCCATCCATCCATTCATCCAACAATACAACCATCCATGCATCCATCCATCCAACCACCCATTCATCCCCCAAGCGACCCACCCAAACATCTGTTCACCCATCCATCCACCCATCCACCCACCCATCTACCTATCCATCCACCAATCCACCCATGCACCCATCCACACATCCATACATCCATCCAACCAGAGAACCATCCATATAACCACCCATCCATCCACTGATCCACTGATCCACCCATCCATCCACCCACCCACCTATCCTTTCATCCATCCATCCATCCACCCTTCCATCAATCCACCCATCCACACACCCATCCCCCCACCTGTCCACCCACCCATGAATCCATCCATCCATCCATCCACCTATACTCAATCTCCCTACCTCCCTACCCACCAACTTACCAGCTACCTACCTTCCTTCCTACCTCCCTACTTACCAACCTGCTTACACTTCTGCTCCCAGAGCTCATAGCAGAAACCAATGCCATGTTTATGCCACTTTATTTATTTATAAAGTATTAAAAAATGAACATCTGTGGGGATTCCCCAGAAACATGGAGCAAAAGAAAAAGTAAAAAATCCCTCATGTTCCTGGTTGTACAGGTTAGGATGGAGGAAGATGGCGTCTTAATGACGTGGACCCCAGGATTCCAGGCCAGATGACCTGCCTAGTGCCTGATACCATTTGTTTTATTCCATTTATTTTTTTATTTTATTATTCCACTTGAACTATTTCATTTACTTTTCAACTCGGTTGCCCAATGGGGTAACGTAGCGTAAAGGGCAGAGCAGCAAGGCCTTCCAGAATTTTCCACCTGAAGTGACAGGCCAGGAGCCACCTGGGCCTCGGCGTCGAGAATTCACTACTTCATTTCCCTATGTCATGGCATTATTTTTTTCTCCAAAACTGCCATTTTTGTGAGGCTGTCACGCATAGAACCTCATTCCATAGCCGGGTGGTGCAGTGCAGTGATGGAGAATCATGATGATCACATCCTGAGGGTGGTTAGAGTTGGCTTGCAATCCAGAATGTTCTTCTCTGATGTAGGATATCTATAGACTTAATATATTTCAAAATAGAGGGAACTATATCAATATCGGTGTATCTCCCTGCCTGTCAACCTGTCTAGCTATCATCTATTTACCTCTCTCTCCCTCCATCCGTCCATCGGTCCATCTGTCCTTCCACTCATTTATTATTTACCCATCTATCTATACGTATATGGATCTACCTATCCATCCACTTATCCATCTATCTAATTATACAACCCCCCCATACACCCATCTGAACATCCATCCTTGCATCTATCCTTGTATTCATTTATCTATCTATGTATGTATTTATTCACCCGCCGACCTACCCAACCACACTTCCATGCACCCATCCACCTACCCACCCATCCATCCATCCATCCACCCAAACTCCCACCCTCCCATCCATCCATCCATCCACCCATGCACCCAACTATCCTTCCATATACCCACCCATCCACGCATCTCCCTGTCAGTCTATCTATCTATCTATCTATCTATCTATCTATCTATCTATCTATCTATCTATCTAAATATCTGTGCTTGTGGAGCTCTGCCTGTCTTTCTGTCTGTCAGTCTCTCTGTCCATGTAGCCCTCGATCTACTCATCAATCCATCCATCCAACCACACAACCGTCTATCTACCTACCCACCCATCCATCAATCCATCCTTCCACCAATCCCACCATCTGTCTATCCATCCATCCACCCATCTACCCATCCACCCATCCACCCAAACAGCCATCCACCCACCCATTCACCTATCTGCCTACCCATCCATTCGTTTCTCTATCTATCTCTCTGTTTGTCTATTTCATTCTCTGTCTATCCATCCATCACTCTATTTAACTATCCATCAAACTATCCACACATGTATCTATCTATCTATCTATCTATCTATCTATCTATCTATCTATCTATCTATCTATCTGCCCTTGTGTCTGTCTGTATGTCTGTCTATCGGTCTGTTTCTCTCTATCTCTATCCATGTAGCCCTCTACCTATCCATCCATCCATTCTCCCTTCCATCCATGCACCCAACTATCCTTCCATGTACGCACCCATCCACTCAGCTCCCTGTCAGTCCATCCATCTGTTCCTCCGTCTATCCATCCATCCACCCACCCATCCACTCAACCACCCAAACATCCAACTGTCCACCCACCCATCCAACCACCCATCTACCCACCCATCCAATCACCTACACTCCCACCTACCCATCCATCCATCCACCCAACCAAGTATCCATGCACCCATCCATTCATTTGTCTGTCAGTCTGTCCAACTGTACATACATCCATACATCCTCCTCTCCATCCTGATCTCCATCCATCCATTCACTTAACCACTCACTAATCCATTTGTCTACCTATCCATCCATCCATCAATAAATCCACACACAAAGGGTAAATTAAGAGAAACAACAACAAAAGCAATACTTGCAAAACTGTATGGTGTAAGCGAACTGAACACCTCAGGGGGGGAAAGGGGGAGGGTGGAGGGGGGTATGAGGGACAAGGTAACAAACAGTACAAGAAATGTATCCAATGCCTATCGTATGAAACTGTAACCTCTCTGTACATGAGTTTTATAATAAAAAATTTAAAAAAGCAACTATAAATAAAAAAATAAATCCACACATCCATCCATCTGTCCATCCATCATTACTTCTGTTCATCCATCCATCCTATCCATCCACATCTCCAACCACCCATCCACCTAAGCACCCGCCTACCCACTTCTCTAATTATCCACTCAGCTATTCATCTATGCACCTACCCATCCATCTTTTCGTCCATCAGTACTTCCGTCAATCCATCCATCCATCCATCCATTCATCCATCCCTCTACCCATCCAATCATCCAGCCAGCCTCATATCCATTCACACAACCACACAACCTCCTACCTATCCATCCAACTATCCATCCATTCTCCCATATCCATCCTCCCATTCATTTACCCTTTCTTCCATCCATCCATGCATCGTTCCTTCTATCCATCAACCCACCCAACTATTCTTCGATGTATCCACCCATCCACGCATCGGTCTGTCAGTCCATCAAACTATCCATCCGTAGATCTATCCATCCATCCACATATCCATCCATCTATCTGCCTGTCTGTCAGTTCATCAGTAGGTGTGTCCATCTATTCATCCACACATGCAACTATCCGTCCACCCATGTATCCATCTGACCATCCATCTGTGTTTCTATCCAGGTATCCATTTATCTATTTATGTATGTATTTATAGACCCACCCACCTACCCAACCACCCTTCCATCCATCCATCCATCCATCAATCCTCCCTTCCATCCATCCATCTCCATCCATCCATCCCTCTACCCATCCATTCACCTACACTTCCACCCATCCCTCATCCATCCACCCAGCCAAGTATCCATTCACCCATCCATCCATCTGTCTTTCAGTCTGTCCCTCTGTTCGTTTGTCCATCCATCTTCCTATCCATCCAGACCTCCAACCATCCATCCACCCAACCACCCACCTATCCATTTCCCCACCTATCCAACCAGCCATCCTTCTACCCACCTATCCATCCATTTCTCCATCCATCAGTACTTCCGCCCATCCATCTTTCTATCCTTCCACCCATGCAAACATCCAAACATCCACCCTCCTATCCATTTATACATCCATCCAGGGGCTGGGAATATGGCCTAGTGGCAAGAGTACTCGCCTCATACATACATTCATTCTTCCATCCATCCTCCCATCCATCCACACTTCCTTCCTTCCCTCTTTCTTTCCTTCCTTCCTTCTTTCCTTTCTTTGTTCCCTCCTTCCATTCATCCATCCAAACATCCATCCACATACCCAACCACACACCCATCCACCCACCCATATATCCATCTACACACCCACACACGAATTCAACTATCCATCCACCCATCCACCCATCAACCCATCCATGCATCTGACTGTAGGTCCTTCCAACAGGACATGCTTCCATCCATCCATCCATTCATCCATTCATCCATTCATCCACCCATCCAACCATCCATCCATCTTCCTTCTATCCACACATCTCTATAACCACTGACCTATCCATTTATCTATCTACCCACCCATCCATCCATCCATCCACCCACCCATCCTCGCATTCATCTACACACGCATGCCATCCATCCATCCATCCACCCACCCATCCAAGCATTCAACAACCCACCCATCCATCCATCCAACCATCCATCTGCCCACCCGTCCGTCAGTAAGTCCTCCATCCATCTGTATGTCTATTCGTCTCTTTCTGTCTATCTATCCATCTATCCCTCTATCTACGTATACATCAATCTGTCCACACATCCACCCATCCTCCCATCCATCCATCCATTCGTCTATCAGTCTGTCTGTCTGTTTTTCTCTGTGTGCCTATCTACCCGTCTCTTGCTCTACTCATATATCCATCAAACTATCCATCCACTCATCCAACTATCTATGTCTCTAAGTATGTAGGTATGTATGTATGTATGTATGTATGTATGTATGTATGTGTATATCTTTCTATCTATCTATCTATCTATCTATCTATCTATCTATCTATCTATCTATCTATCTATCTATAAATCTATCTATCTGACTGTCTGTCTGTCTCCTGGACTGTTTGTCTTTCTATCTACCTATCTGCTTCTGACAGTCTGCGTGTCTGTCTGTCTGTCTCTCTCTCTATCCATGTAGCCGTAGATCCATCAATCCATCCATCCAATCCACCACTAATCCGTCCATCTACCAACCCACAAATCCATCAATCCATCCTTCCACCAATCCCACCATCTGTCCTTCCATCCATCCACCCACCCATCCATCCATTCATCCATTCATCCCCCCTTCCATCCATCCATCCATCCACCCAACTACCCACCCATCCACTCATCCACCCATGCACCCACCCATCCATCCACCCTCCCATCCATCCATCCACCTACCCATCCACTCACCTACGCATCCATCCACCCACCCATCCTTGTATCCATCCACTTGCCTATCTATCCACAGTCTATATGTCTGGCTATTTATCTCTTTGTCTATCTGTCCGTCTATAACTCTATTTATACATAAAAATATCCATCCATCCATCCATCCATCCATTCATCTATCTATCTGTCTATCTATGCTTGGGTCTACTGAGTGTGTGTCTCTTTGTCTGTCTGTCTGTCTCTCTACCCATGTAGCCCTCTATCTCTCCATGAATCCATCCATCCATCCAACCGCACAACCGACCATCTATCCACCCACCCATCCATCCTTCTACCAATCCCACCATCTGTCAATCCATCGATCCACACAACCATTCATCCATTCATCCATTCATACCTCCCTCCCTTCATCCATCCACCCATCTATCCACCCTACTACCTACCCATCTACCCATCCACCCACCCACCCACCCATCTATCTATCCAACCACAAACACAACCATCCACCCAACCATCCATCCACCCACCCACACATCCACCCACCCACCGACCCACACATCCATCCATCCATCCACTCACCCACCCATCCACACATCCATACAGCCTTCCACCCACCCACTCATCAACCACCCAGCCATCCACCCATTTACCATCTACCCACCCACCAACCTGTCCACCCTTTCATCCACCAATGTGCCTACTTCGCTAACCACCAACCTACCTAGCTACCTACCTTCCTTCCTACCTCCCTACTTACCAACCTGCTTCCCCTTCCACTCCAGGAGATCACAGCAAAAGCCAATGCCAAGTTTATACCATTTTATTTATGTATAAAACAATTTTAAAAAATCATCGGTGGGGATTCCCCAGAAAAATGGCAGGAGCAAAACAGAAAATAAGAAACCCCTCATTTTCATGGTTGGCCAGAATGGGCTGGAGGAAGATAGCATCTTAATGAGGTGGAAGGCAGGATTCCAGGCAGGAAGACCTGCTTAGTGCCTGATACCATTTGTTTTATTCCATTTATTTTATTTTATTGAATTATTCCACTTGATCTATTTCATTTATTTTTCCACTCGGTTGCCCAACGTGGTAACGTATTGTAAATGGCACAGCAGCAAGTTCTTCCAGAATTTTCCAGCTGAAGTGACTGGCCGGGGGCCACATGAACTCAAGTTGGAGAATTCACTCCTTCATTTCCCTGTCTTGTCATTATTTTTTTCTCTTAAAAATCACCTTTTTGTGGGTCAGGCATGCAGAAAACCTCGTTCTGTAGCCAGGATGTGCAGTGCAGTGATGGAAAATAATGATGGTCACTTCCTGGGGGTGTTTAGAGGTGGCTTGCATTCCAGTATGTTTTTCTGTGATGTAGGATATTAATAGATTTAATATATCTCAGCATAAAAGGAAATATATCAAGATGGGTGTGTATCCCTGCCTGTCCACCTATCTAGCTATTGTCTATTTTCCCTCTCTCTCTTCCTCCATCTGTCCATCTTTCCTTCCACCCATCTATCATTTATCTATCTATCTATCTATACCTATAGATCTACCAATCCATTCATCCATCCATCCATCCATTCATCCATCCATCCATCCATCCATCCATCCATCCATTTAACTATGCAATCCACCCAGGTATCCATCTGACCATCCAGCTGTACATCTATCCATGTATCCATTAATCTATCTATGTAGGTATGTATCCACCCACCCATCTACCTAACCACCCTTCCTCCCATCCATCCATGCACCAACACACCCTTCCACCCACACAACCAATCATCCATCTATCCATCCATCCACCCATCCACCAAACCACCCACCCAACCATCTACCCATCCATCCATCCACCCATCCATCTGCCCACACATCCGTCGGTCAGCCTTCCATCCATCTGTCTGTCTACTTGTCTGTCTGTCTATCTATCCATCTATCCCTCTATCTAACTATACAGCAATCTGTCCACCCATTTAACATACTGAATATAAAAAAATAACACACTGGTTTTATATCATTGTACTTATACCACATGCTGTAATTTTTTTTTTGGCCAGTCCTGGGCCTTGAACTCAGGGCCTGAGCACTGTCCCTGGCTTCCTTTTTGCTCAAGGCTAGCACTCTGCCACTTGAGCCACAGCACCATTCTGGCCGTTTTCTGTATATGTGGTGCTGGCAATCGAACCCAGGGCCTCATGTATACGAGGCAAGCTCTTTTGCCACTAGGCCATATCCCCAGCCCCCACATGCTGTATGATTTGTACATTTTGGAGTTTTTCTTAGACATATTTGCTTGCACCCGAACATTGGGCTGAAAACCTATTTTTTTCTGCTTTTAAATATTACCAGACAGACATACAGACAGACACCCTGAGCACTCTTAAAATTGCTTTTTGATTGGCCATTTAAGTTTTCTGGAATTCCAGTGGCAAATGGTATTAATTTGCCCTTATTGACAATATATGTAATATTATACAAAAAAACACATAATATGTATTATATACTAATATATTATTATTATTATTATAGTATTATTGATAATATATATATAATATTATACATAAAACTACCTAATATGGGATGTATATAAATATATAATATACTATAAATGCTATATTATCGATAATATTAGTGATAATATATGTAATATCATACATACAACTATATAACATCGAATATTTATTTATTTTATTTATATATTTATATTTGTTTATATTTTTATTTATTTCTTTAGTTTTATATTTATATATTTATATTTATGTATTTATACTTTATATATGTATTTATATTTATACTTTTACATATTTATTTATATTTATACCTATATATTTATATTTATGCTTTTACATATTTATATACATTTCTATATTTCTATTTATATATTATAATTTCATATGTGTATTTATATATTTACACATATTCATATATACTTATACTTTATAAACTTATTTGTTTATGCTTTTATATATTTATATACTTATGCTTTTATATATTTATGCTTTTATATATTTATACTTTTATATATTTATATTTATTTTTTTAATTTATATATTTGTACTTTTACATATTTGTATTTTTCTGTTCTATATATTTATGCATTTATACTTTTATAGATGTATTTATACCCTTACACACATGTATCTATATTTTTATTTTTATATTCGTATAAATGCTTGTACATATTTATATTTATTTACACGTTCATAGATGTATTTTATTTGTACTCTTGCATATTTATATTTATTTATAGTTTTATGTTTACATTTTTATATTTATACATCTCTATAATTATATTTCAATATTTTTATATATTTACCTTATGTATTTATAATTTTATAGATATATTTATAGTTTTACATATCTATATATTTATATTTTTATATTTTATTAATAATTTTACATATTTACATATATTTATACTCTTATAAATTTATACCTTTATATATTTATTTATGTTTATACTCTTACGTATTTAAATATAGTTACACCTATAGTCATTGTTTCACATATTTATATATATTTATACCTTTATATATTTATACTTTTACCTATTTATATATTTAAACTTGTATATCTGTATTCATATTTATGCTTTTACGTATTTACATATAATATTTATATATTTATGCATTTATACTTATACTTTTATATTATATGTCTATTTATACTTTCACATATTTATATATCAATATTTTTATTTTCATGTTGATACTTTACCTATTTATATGTATTTCTAATTTTACATATTGATACTTTTAACAATTCATAGCTATTTATAATTTTACATATTTATATATTAGTTTTTTAATTTTCATATTTACATATTTATATGTTTATAATTTTACATATTTAGGTGTATACTTTTACCTCTTCACATGTAGAAGCATTTCAATCTGCACATAATTTTTATTTATATGTATTTTATATTTTTTCAATTTATATTTTTATTTATTATAAATTATTATTTATATATTATATTAATTATATTACTATATTATTTCATTATATTATATTATATATGTTATATTGTATTATTGTATTATTATTTATATATTATTTATAAAATTTTTATTTTATTTTTATATTTATTTATATATTTCTTTAATATTTCTTTGTATATTTTAGATCTACATTTATTTATATTTTTATTTTTTATATATTCATTTATCTATTTTTAAACTTATATATTTATTTATATAATATATATTTTATATATTTTTAAAATATATTTTTATTTATATATTTTTAATTTATAAATTTATTTATATGTATTTTATTTTTTATTTATATATATTTATTTACATATAGGCTTTATGTATATTTACTTATATGTGTATGTTATATATGTTTTTAAAATTTATATATGTATCTATTTTTGTATTTATTCATATATTTTAATATATTTGTATTTATACATTTATTTATATATTTGAAATTTAGAATTAACTTATAATTTTAATTAATTTAATTTATATATTTATTTTATACATGTATGTATATTTAAATTTATATATTTTTTATTTATGCATATTTATATTTATATATTTTCCATGTATGTATTTAAATTTATTTTTTAATTTAAATATTTATATATTTATTTTTACATCCACCCATCCACCCACCCATCCACCCACCCATCTACTCATCCATCCATCCACCCATCCATCCACCCATCCATCCTCCCCCCATCCATCCATCCATCCATTCATCCACCCATCCACCCACCCATCCATCCATCCACACATCCACCCATCCACCCACCCATGCATTATCCACCCATCCACCCACCCTCCGACCCATCCACCCATCCATCAGGTTGGAAAGTGACTCCCATCCTCACACATCATCCGGCACCAGAGTCCATGCTCAGTGCATCCACCATAAAATCAGATTCCTGGTTCCGGATGGCGGATGCGATCACTGAACTGGAAATTCCGGTTCATTGTACCTGTGATACGACAGGACAAACACAAATCAATGCCAGCAGGCCCAACTTCCTCTTGCATGACTCCTTCCCCACCAGGTCCTGCCTACAGCCAGGGAGATAAAACTTGGTGATGCGATCACAGACCTTCACCTCCTCAGGGAAAGAGAAGCCATGGCGAGAATGCAGGTTCTTGGGTTGGGCCTGGTGCTCGTGCTCAGCTGGGCAGCCTCATGCTCTGGGGTGCAGATCGCAATGGTACCGGGTGGACGGGAGTATGGGTGGGTCGCAATTTCAATGAGGAATGATGATTCCCGGGTGGGTCCCCACTGGATTGAAAAAGGAGCATTTCTGAGTGGGTCCCACTGTATTGAAGAAGGAACCTTCTCGGGTGGGGCCCCACTGTAATGGAGAAGCGGGGATGCAGCCCTATTGATCGCATCTTGGGGTGGATGTGGGTGAGGGGCAGAGCACCATCTTCCCCACCTGTCCCCTGTGTCCCCCATTCTCTGTGTGTCCTCCGCAGGTCCCCGGCCGCTGGTACCACGTCTTCACAGCCAGCAACCAACTGGAGGAGCTCAGCGACAAGAATTACCTGCGACTCTACTCGCCCAGGATCATTACTCTTCATTACGACATGCTTTACATTGTGCTGATTTTCGAGTACAGGTAATGGGGTGTGGTGCCCAGATGGACAGGAATTGAGGCCTCTTTTGCTCAGTGGTGGCGTACCCATCACAGTGCATCATCTAGTGGTGGGACTTCCCTTCCTGTAGAATCTCAGGCATACCCACAACCTGGGGGTGGGACTTCCCTTCCTGTAGAAACTCAGGCATGCCCCTCACCAGGGTACAGGACATCCCTTCCTCTACAACGTAGTCACACCCCTCACCCAGAGGCTTGACTTCCCTTCCTGTAGTAACTCAAGCACTCCCATTGCCTGGGGGCGGGACTTCCCTTCCTCTAGGAACTCAAGCACACCCATCGCCCATCTCCCTGAAGTGAGGGTGGGAAGGGAGCTTCTTTTCCCAGAGTTTCCCAGCAATCAACATGGTTAAACACAATGACAAGATGGCGCCTGAGAGACCCCCCCCTTCTCAATCCCACCTCCTTAGTTTAGGACACAGGCAGCACGGAGGGGGTCCCAGGCGAGGGTGTCTCCCATCGGCTCCCTGTGCTTTCTCCTTCACCAGCTACCGCGGGTACTGTCGCTACGTGACCAACGTTATGAAAAGGGGACACAACCGCATCCTCAACCCGACCTGGAGTGAGTTTCCGAGTGGCCCCGCGCCCTCCATGCTCTTGCAACCCGAGATGGGACAGGGACTTGACTGACAGGTTCAGTGACCTATAGACCGAGGGTCCAGCCCTGCTGCTATAATTCATGAATCCCATGGAAATTTCCCCCATCTTCCCTGCCAACAGAGCCAATAGAAACCGAGTGGTTCACGCTCCATCACGAGGATGATGAAAAAGTACTGCCACCAAACATTGTAGATCTCGTCCAAGTGAGCGACAGTTTTCTGCTCTTGCGCTTCGTCAACCAACCCTTGGGAAACTCAAGCGACGACTCCTACACCTTTGTGGTGCTGGGTGGGTGCCGACCCCCTCTCCCCCGGGAAGGCTCCCGGTAGCACCGAGTGAAATTCAATGGTGTCTAACGGGCATCCATTCCCCTGCCTTCTCCTGCATTTCCAGGCGGTCTGCGCACGCTGACGGAGGGGGACACGTGGGAGTTCCAGAGGATTCTTCGGGAAAATGGAATCGGGACGGAACCCGTGCGCTTCACTGGCAAAGGTGAGGTCACTCTGAAAGGCTATGGAACCCAGGGCCCTGGGAGCTTCCACTCACGTCTCTCACGGGTTCTGTAGTGGTACACGTAGCTCAGACTCAGTTTCCATTTTCCCTTTACTCTTACAGATGTGTGCAGTCATCACTCGGTGAGTAAGGAATAAATACATAAAGTATTTAGGAAATGATCTGCCTCTGGTGTCTCGATGGTTGTCAGAGTCCCAGTGGAAGGGATCTACCCAGATGCTGGGTCCCCTGTCACCACTGGGCGTCCCCCCAACCCCCGGAGGCTCCTCACGTGCTCATTTCTAACACCACCCAGGAGTGAAAGACCCGAGGAGTTCACCCCCACCTGCTCATCCTACAGGAAAAAGAATCAACATGAAAAGAAAATTATCTCCCCTCTGAGATTGTGAATTCCTCATTTCCTATTGACCTGGGCACCCTGGCTATTTCTCACTCCCCAACCCTGATGCAATCTCTGTCCTGGACCTGTCTACACCAATGATTAAATAAAATGATTCGTGTGCACAATGACATGCGTCTTCCACAGAATATTCCAGACACACGAGGTGGAGAACTATCAACATAGGGATATTTGTGAAATTTGGATATGGGGTTTAACTGTCAGCATCTTGTCTTCATGATAGGTGAAATAAAGTCCTTCCCCCAGGGGATGGGTCTGTCTGAGTTCCCAGAGCAAGGGAAGTCCCACCCCCAGGTGATGGACATGCCTTAATTACTAGAAGCAAGTCCCGCCCCCAGGTGATGGGCAGGCCCCACTCCCTAGAGTACAGGAAGTCCCGCCCCAAGACAATGGGCATGCCTGAGTTTCTAGAGAAAGAGAAGTTGCGCCCCCAGCTGATGAGAATTCCTGAAATGGAAAAGGAAGGGAACTCCCACCCCCAAATGATGGGCATGCCTGGATTCCGAGATGAAGGAATGTCCTGCCCAAAGGTGATGGGTGTGCCTGACTTGGTAGAAATGAAGTCCCTCCCCTAAGTTATGGGCAGCCCAGAGTTCCTAGAGCAAGGGAAGTCCAGCCCCCAGAGGATGGGCATGCCTGAATTCGTAGAAGAGGGGAAGTCCTACCCACAAGTGATAGGCATGCTTGAATACTAGAGGAAGGGAAGTCCCGCCCCAAATTTTTGGGTGTACCTGAGCTATTAGAGGCAGGAAGTTTCATGCACAGGTGACGGACATGGGTAAATTCCTAGTAGGAAGTCCCGAACGCTGGTGATGGGTAGGCCTGAGTCTCTACAGGAAGGTAAATCTGCCACCACCCAACCGTGATGGACGTGCCTGGGTTCCTAGAAGGGAACTCCTTCCCCCGCCCCCGGTGGTGGGTATGCCTGAATTATGCAGACCGGATATCCTGCCTCCATGAGATAGGTTAGGACCCCGTGGGGTGTGCAGAAGGACTGTATTGGCCTCAGGGGAGCTCACAAAGCCTGCATTGACCCCAGTGTGGTGTGCAAGGCCAGGTTCCCATCTTGTTCCTCATGCTTTCACCTCTCTCTTGCCTCTTTCTGTCTCTGTCTGTCTGTCTGTTGCACTCTCACTGTCTCTCTCTCCAAGTCATTATTCAGCATAGGTGGGGTGATTGGTGGGAGACATGTCTGGGCCACTCAGGGATTCGAACCCCTGATTGGATCACGTGCACCACACGAAAGTCCATGGCTTTCCATTCTCAACCACCGAGCTTGGGTCCCAGGACGCCAGCGGCTGTGGGTTCACGTCCTCAGCCCTGAGGACAAGATGTCATGCTGAGAACTAGAGTTCGTGCTTTCTTTCCCCCCTCCCTCCCTTTTTCCCTCCCTCGTTCCTTCCTTCCCTCCTGTTTTCATTCCCTCCCTCCTTCCTTCTTTCCCTCCTGTCTTCCTTTCTTCCATCCATCCTCCCGTCCATCCTTTCTTTCCTCCCTCCTTCCTACCTCCTTCCTTCCCTCCATCCTTCCTTCCTGCTGTCTTCCCTCCTTCCTTCCCTCCCTCATTCCTCCTTCCGTCCTTCCTGTATTCCTTCCTCCCCTTTGTCCTTACATCCCTCCCTCGCTCCTTGCTTCCCTCCCTCCAACCTTCCCTCCTTCACTGCCGGGAGCCAAAATAGCTGTCGGGATGTAACTTAAAGAAACTACAAAACTTAGCTGATAAGGACACCTGGGTCTGGCTTTCATGTTGTAACATAAAGAAACTCTAAGACTTAATTGATAAGGACACTTGATACTTTTACAACTTTGCCTGTTAAGCCTAACATCTGGTCCAGCTTTTTTTTTTTTTTTTTTTTTTTGGCCAGTCCTGGGCCTTGGACTCAGGGCCTGAGCACTGTCCCTGGCTTCTTCCCGCTCAAGGCTAGCACTCTGCCACTTGAGCCACAGCGCCGCTTCTGGCCATTTTCTGTATATGTGGTGCTGGGGAATCGAACCTAGGGCCTCGTGTATCCGAGGCAGGCACTCTTGCCACTAGGCTATATCCCCAGCCCATCTGGTCCAGCTTTAATCAACAACCTTGTGAACTTACCCAGTCCCTGTCCTGAGAAAGAACATCCCACAGTTCTGTAACCTAGCAACCTAATGACCCTGTCTATGTGAGTTACCCTTTGCTGATTACTATATAAGCTGCCGTGCAAAAATAAAGTTTGAGACCTTGATCAGAATCCTGTCTTGGTCTCCCTTCTTGTGTCTGGTTTGTCTCTCATTCAGGTCAATTCCCCCTCGGGCTCCTGTTGATGAAACCCCGCGGGCCGGGGCACTTCACTTCTTCCTTCCGTCCATCCTTCCATCCCTCCTTCCTTTTCACCCTCCTTCATTCCTTGTGAAAATACTTCCTTCCTCTCCCTCGTTCCCTGTTGCTCTGATACTTCCTTCCTTCCTTTCCTCCTTCCTTCCTTCAATGCTATCTTCCTTCCTTCCATACTTTCCTCTGTTCCTCCTTCCTTCCCTCCTGTTTTCCCTCCTTCCTTTCTTCTTTTCTCTTTCCTTTGCTCCTTCCTTCCATCCTTGCCTAACTCCTTTCTTCCATCCTTGCCCACTTCCATTCTTCCTTCCCTGATTTCCCTCCCAACCTCGCTTCTTCCTTCCTTCCCTCTTTCCCTCCTTACCTCCTTCCTTCTTTTGTTTTGCTCTTTCCATCCCTCCTTCCTTCCCTTCCTTCCTTCCCTCTCTTCCTCCCTCCCTCTTCCTTCCAAACTTCCACCTTCTCACACTCCCAACTTCCTTCCCTCCTTCCTTCTTTCCCTGTTTCCCTCCCTCCCTTCTTCCTTCCAACTTTCCCCTTTCCACACTGACTCCTTAATTCCTTCCTTCCTTCCCTCCCTCCCCCTTTCCTTACTTCCCTTTCTTCCTTCCCTCTCTCTCTCCTTCCCTCCATCTCTCCTTCCTTCCTTCCCTTCCTTCCTTTCCTCCTTCTGTCCCTACCTCCTTGCCTCCCTCATTCCTTCCTTCCTTCACTGCTTACTTCCCCCTTCCTTCTCTTCTTCCTTCCATCATTTCCCCTTCCCTCCCTCCTGCCTTCCTTCCTCTCCTTCCCTCCTTCTGTCCTTTCCTCCCTCACTCTTTCCTTCCTATTTTCCCTACCTTCCTTCCCTCCTTCCCTCCTTCCCTCCCTCCCTCATTCCTTTCTTCCTTTCCTTCCTTCCTTCCCTCTTTCCATCCTGCTCCCAGGTGATGGGAATGCCTGACTTCTTAGAGGAAGGGAAATCCCACCCCATGTTGATTGGCCGAGGCCTGGGTTGCCCACAGTGGGGATATGCCAAAGGATTGCTTTGGGCATCAGTGGAGTATACAAGAATCTCATTGGACTCAGTGGGGCTTGCAAAGGCCTGTATTGGAATGAGTGGAGTGTGCAAGGCCGCTAGCTTTATTAGGGGGGGCATGCAAGGACTGTCCCTGACCTCAGTAGGGTGTGCAAAACCACTGTCTTTGGTGTCAGTGGGATATGCAAGACCTGTAGTGGGCTCTGTTGGTTGTGCAAAGGCTTGTATTGCTCTCTGGAGTGTGCAAGGCCTGTATTGGTCTCCGTGGGCCTTCTGCAACTGCATTGGCTTCAGTGGGGTGTGAAAATGTCTGTTTGGCTTTGGTGGCTTGTACAAACCCTCCATTGGACTCAGTCAAACATGGGAGGCCTGCATAGGGCTCAGTGGGGTATGCAAGGGCCTGCGTTTGTCCCCGGTAGAACATGCAAGGACTACAATGATCTCAGTGGGGTGTGCAAAGATTTGTGTTTCTCTTACTGGAGTGTGTAAGGTATGTATTGGACTCCAAGGGACCTGTAAGACTTTAGCGGCCTCAGTCGGGTGTGCAAACGCTTGTATTTCCCTCAGTGGGGCTGTACAAGGCCTGTATTTCCCTCAAATGCCTGTATTGGACTCAGTGGGTTGTGCAAAGTCCTGGGCTGGCATAAGCGGGGAGCCCAATGTCACTATTGGCCTCAGAGGGGCTCTGAAATGTCCACACGAAACCTCAGTGGGGTGTGCAAAGGACCACATTACGCATGATTGGACTATGCAAGGCATGTGTTGGTCTCAATGGGGCATGCAAAGGCCTGAATTGGCCTCAGTGGGGCTTTGGAAATGTATCTATTGCCCTTAGTGGGGAGCGTAATCCCCTCATTGCCCTCAGTGGGGAGTAGACAAGGAGTATATTTGGCCTCGGTGGAGAATGCAAGGCCTGCGTTGGCATCACTGGAGTGTGTGAGGCCAGTTCCGGCCTCAGAAGGGCATGGGCAAAGCCTGTGTTTGACATCAGTGGCATGTGCAAAAGATTGCACGCAGTGCCAGGATCGATTTCCAGGTCAGGAGAATCATGATTCTTCACTCTGTGTTGTGGAAAACCACCATGGTAGCCTTGGAATGCCGCCCTAGAATCTCAAACCAACATTAGCTTAGGTAGCCGGAAATGCTGGCATTTCTTTTCTAGTTTTTCTGTTTTCCAGTCGTGGGGCTTGAACTCAGGGCCTGAAAGCTGTCCCTGGCTTCTTTTGGCCCAAGGCTAGCACTCTACCACTTGAGCCACAGCGCGATTCCCTTCATTTTCTGTGTGTGTAAGGCTGGGGAATTGAACCCAGGGCTCCAGCACTGTACCACTGGACCACATTCCTAGCCTCTCCCAGTGGCATTTGCTGTGCTTAACTTCCTGGCTGGATCATGGAATTCTGGGAACAGAATCAATCCTGTGGCCGAGGAATTGCATAAGTTTGAAAGTAACTCTCTGGCGCCACCCAGTGTAATTTGTTGCCCAAGGCATCCTGCCTTGAGATTGCAATTCTGGGGACATAGATCTCTACTGCCACCCTGTGGATAAGGGAGGAATTGTGCTGCTTTGCATTGATCTCTAGCCCCACCCTGTGGATATTTAAGGTATAACATCGTGCAATGCGGTTGGAATTCTGGGAAATGAGGTCTCTGCTGCCACCTTGTGGGCAAGAGGGAAATTTGCTGCTTTCAGTTGATCTCTGCTGCCCCCCAGTGGAGAATAAGGACATAGCAACCTGGGAAAAGCTAGGCATTGTGGGAACTGCGGTCTTTGCTGCCACCTTGTGGACAGGAGACGAAATACTGTCTATTGCTTAGGTGTGGCGTGCCACCAACCTTCATTATGAACGCTTTCTGAGCAACAATAAGACATGCAAAAATGGAGATACAAAGCTGTGACAGTTCACAGATTTATAATCCCAGTGGCCAGGTGTCATGCACATATAATTCCACTGGGTGGTGCCATAGAACCACTGAAAAAAGCACAATTACTTCCTTATCCACTGAGTGGCAGCAGAGATCTCTGTTTCTATGATTCTAACCTCCTGGCTGGATGTCATGCACACCAATCTCCACTGGGTGGCAGCAGTGAGCTATGGACAGCACTCGATTTCGCTTTTGGCCACAGGGTGGGGCTAGAGACCTGGTTTCCTGGAATTCCACACTCGTGGCAGGCTGTCATGCACACTAAATTCCACTGGGTGGAGGTAGAGAACTACACATAGTAGCACAGTTATCCTCTTGGCCACACGGTGGCAGTAGAGATCTCTGCTCCCAGAATCCCAACCTCCAGGCAGCAGAGATCTGTGTTTCCACTATCCCTACTGGCTGGCAGGATGTCATGCAGACCACACTCCACTGGGTGGCAGCAGAGATCTCTGTTTCCATTATTCCAACCTCCTGGCAGGATGTCATGGGCACCAAACTCCACTAAGTGTAGCTAGAGTGCTACTGAAATATAGCGCAATTCTGCTCTTGTCCACAGGGTGGCATTAGAGATCAACAGGAAGCAGTCAATTCCTCTCTTGGCCACATGGTGGCAGTCGAGATCTTTGATCCAAGAATCCCAACTTCCAGGCAGGAAGTAAAGCCCGGAAAACAATGCTGACAAGCACTGAGGAAGTGGCCTAGCGGTAGAGTGCATGCCTCACAAGCATGCAGACCCCGGTTCAATTCCCAGGTCAGGAGCATCATAGTTCTTAATTCCCTGTGTCCTGGAGAACCAACATGGTAGCCTCGAAATGCTGCCCTACAGGCTAAAACCACCAGGAGCACATGAAGCAGGGAATGCTGGCATTTCCTTTCTTTTATTTCCTGTTTGCCAGTCCTGGGACTTGAACTCAGTGCCTGAGCACTGTCCCTGGCTTCTTTTGGCTCAAGGCTAGCACTCTACCACTTGATCCACGGCATGACTCCCTGCATTTTCTGTGTATGTCAGCCTGGGGAATCGAACCCAGGGCTTCATGCATGCGAGGCCAGCACTGTACCACTAGTCCACATTCCCAGCCTCTCTAAGTAGGATTTTCTGTGCTTAACTGCCTAGCTGGAGCTTGGAATTCTGGGAACAGAGATCTCTGCTGCCACGGTGTGGTCGAGGGAGGAATTGCATAAGTTTGAAAGTAACTCTCTGGTGCCACCCAGTGGAATTTGGTGCGCATGGCATCCTGCCAGCCAATTGTAATTCTGGGAACAGAGATCTCTACTGCCACCCTGTGGGCAAGGGAGGAATTGTGCTGCTTTGCATAGATCTCTAGCTGGATGTCATACACACAGAATTGCACTTGGTGGCACCAGAGAGCCTTTGAAAACACTTTAATTCCTCCCTAGTCCACAGGGTGGCAGCAGAGATCTTTGTTTTCATTATTCCAACCTGCTGGCAGGATGTCATGCACACCAAACTCCACTGGGTGGCAGCAGAGAGCTACAGAAAGCAGGCAATTCCTCACTTGGCCACATGATGGCAGTAGAGATCTCAATTCCCAGACTCCAAGTTCAAGGTCCAGACCTGAGTTCTAGACCCAGGCCACAAGATCTTGGCCCAAACCTGAGTTCATGGCCCAGACCTGATTTCCAGGCCCAGGTCCTGAGTTCAAAGCCAAGAGCTGATTTCAAGTCCCACCCCCCAAGTTCATGGTCCAGATCTGAGTTCAAGGCCCAGATCTGAAGTTCAAAGCCCAGACCGAAGTTCAAGGCCAAGGCCCCAAGTTCAAGGCCTAGGACCCAAGTTGAAGGATCAGACCTGACTTCAAGGTTCAGCCCTGAGTTTAAGTACCAGACTTGAGTTCAGGGCCCAGGCCTGAAGTAGAAGGCCCAGGCCCAAGTTGAAGGCCCAGACCTTAGTTCAAGGCTCAGGGCTCAAGTTCAAGGCCTAGGTCTGGAATTCAATGCCTAGGACCTGTGTTCAAGGCCCAGGCCTCGAGTTCAAGGCTCAGGGGACCAGTTCAAGGCTCAGGGCCCAAGTTCATGTGCTAGGTCCGGAGTTCAACACCAAGGACCTGAGTTTCAGGCCCAGACCTGGAATTCAAGGCCCATGCCCCAAGTTCAAGATCCAGACCTGAGTTCAACTCCAAGGCCCCGAGTTCAAGGCCCAGGAACCAATATAAAGGGTCAGATCTGACTTCAAGGCCCAGCCCTGAGTTCAAGGCCCAGACCTCAGTTCAAGCCCAAGGCTGCGAGTTCAAGGCCTGTGTTCAATGCCCAGGCCCCTAGATCAAGGCCCAGGCTCCAAGTTCAAGGCTCAGACCCTGCGTTCAAGACGTAGGGACAAAGTTCAAGACCTAGGCCTGGAGTAGAAGGCCCTGGCCCAAGTTCAAGGCCCATGCCCCGAGTTCAGGCCCAGACCTGAGTTCTAGGCCCAGACCTGAGTTCAAGGATCAGACCTGAGATAAAGTCCCAGGCCTAGAGTTCAAGGCCCACACCTGAGTTCAAGGCCCACACTTGAGTTCTAGGCCCAGGTATGGAGTTCAAGGCCCAGGCTCTGAGTTCTATGCTCAGACCTGAGTTCAAGGCCCAAGGCTTGAGATCAAGTACCAGGCCAGAAATTCCAGGCTCAGGCCCAGAGTTCAAGCCCAAGGCCCAAAATTCAAGGCTCAGGACCCAAGTTCAAAGGTCAGACCTGACTTCAAGGCCCTATACTGAGTTCAAGGCCCAGACCTGAGTTCTAGGCCAAGGCCGCAAATTCAAGGCCTGAGTTCAAGTCCCAGGCCTCGAGTTGTAGGCCTAGACTTCAAGTTCTAGGCCCAGACAATGAGTTCAAGGCCCACACCTGAGTTCAAGGCCCAGGCCTGGAGTAAAAGGCTCAGTCCCAATTTCAAGGCCCAGGCCCTGAGTTCAAGGCCAGACCTGAGTTCAAGGCAGAGGCGGCTGGTTTGAGGCCTGAATTCAAGGCCTAGTCTACCAGTTCAATGCCAAGATCTTAGTTCAAGGCCCAGACTGTGAGTTCAAGGTCCAAGGACATGAGTTCAAGGCCCATGCCCCGAGTTCAAGGCCCAAACCCGAGTTCAAGGCCCAGGCCTCAAGGTCAAGACCGAAACCTGAGTTCAAGGCCCAGGCCCTGAGTACAAAGCCACAACCTGTGTTCAAGGCCCAGACCCTGAGTTCAAGGCCCATGCCCCGAGTTCAAGGCCCAGACCTGAGTTTAAGACCCATTCCCTGAGTTCAAGGTCCAGGTCGTGAGTTCAAGGCCAAGGCCCAAAGTTCAAGGCCAAGGCCCCGTGTTCAAGGCCTAGGCCCCGTGTTCAAGGCCTAGACCTGAGTTCAAGGCCCAGGTCTGGAGTTCAAGGCCTGAGTTCAAGGCCCAACATCGAATTCAACGCTCAGAATCCAAGTTCAAGGCCCAGACCCCAGTTCAATGCCCAGCCCCTGAGTACAAAGCCACAACTTGAGTTAAGGCCCAGAGCCCAAGTTCAAGGCCCAGGCCCCGAGTTCAAGTCCCAGACTTGAGTTCAAGACCCAGACCCTGATTTCAAGGTCCAGGTCCTGAGTTCAAGGCCCAAGCCCAGAGTTCAAGGCCTAGGCCACGAGTCCAAGGCCCAGATCTGAGTTCAAGGCCCAGGCCCCAAATTCATGGCCCATACCTGAGTTCAAGCCCAGGCCTGAGTTCAAGGCCCAGGCCTGGAGTTCAAGGCCTGAGTTCAAGCTCAAACCTGAGTTCAAGGCCCAGGACCCGAGTTCAAGGCCCAGACCCCCAGTTCAAGGCTCAGGCCCTGAGTTCAAGCCCAAGCTCCGAGTTCAAGGTCCAGGCCCCATGTTCAAGGCCCAGGCCTGAGTGCAAAGCCCATACCTGAGCTCGAGGCCCAGGCCCTGAGTTGAAGTGCCAGATGTGAGTTGGAAGCCCAGACCTGAGTTCAAGGCTCAGGCCCCAAGTTTAAAGCCCAAACCCGAATTCAAGGCCCAGATCTGGTGTTCGAGGCCCAGCACCTGAGTTTAAGGCCCAGGCCTGGAGTTCAATGCTCAGGCCTCCGATTCAAGCTTCTGGCCCCCAGTTTAAGGCCCAGACCTGAGTTCAAGACCCAGATCTGGAGCTCAAAACATAGGCCTGGAGTTCCAGGCCTAGGCCTCATGTTCAAGGCCAAGGCCCCGAGTTAAAGGCCGAGGACCCAAGTTGAAGGGTCAGACCTGAATTCAAGTCCCAGTCCTGAGTTCTAGGCCCAGGCCTGAGTTCAAGGCCAAGACCCAGATTTCAAGGCCCAGGCTTATGTAACTATCTATCTATTTCTCTAACTATCTACCTATCTATGTAACTGTCTTTGAATGTATGTATGTATGTATGTATGTATGCATGCATGTATGTATGTATGTATGTATGTATGTATGTATGTATGTATGTATGTATCTATCTATCTATCTATCTATCTATCTATCTATCTATCTATCTATCTATCTATCTATTTAACTAACTATCCACCTATCTACCTAACTATCTATCTAAATTCCTATTTAACTATGTATCTAACTAGCTCTCAATGTTTCTATGTATCTATGTCCCTATGTATCTCTATCTATCTACCTATCCTTCTGTCTATGTAACTGTCAAGCTAACTAATTTCCTAACTAACAAACTATCTATGTATCTATCTATCTAAATATCCACCTATCTGAATAACTATCTAATTAGCTAACTATCTATCTTTCGAAGTATCTCTCTATGAAACTATCTACCTAATTAAGTATTTATCTATGTAATTATCTATCTAGCTATCTTGCTAATTAACTATCTAACTCTCAATCTATCCAATTATCTATCTATGTAAATATCTATCTATTTATGTAACTATCTACCAATCTAACTATCTTGGTATGTAACTGTTAATCTATGTAACTATCTAACTATCTTTCTATCTACCTATATAATTTCCTATCTAATTATGTATCTAACTCTCAGTGTATGTATGTATGTATGTTTCTATCTATCTATCTATCTATCTATCTATCTATCTATCTATCTATCTATCTATCTATCTATTTATCTATGTCTCTATCTATCTAATTATCTCCCTATCTAACAATCTATGCAACTATCTATCCAGCTATCTATCTATCCATCTATCTATGTATGTACGTCCGTCCGTCTGTCCGTCCGTACGTATGTATGTATGTATGTATGTATGTATGTATGTATGTATGTATCACAGTATGTATCTATGTAACTGTCTATCGAAATAATTATTTATCTATCTGACTATCTATGTAACTATCTATCTATCTAACAATCTATTTGTCTATCTATCTATCTATCTATCTATCTATCTATCTATCTATCTATCTATCTATCTATCTACCTATCTGAATACCTATGTATCTAAATATATAACTACCTATATTTCTAGGTGTCTATCTTTCTGTGTATCTATGTAACTATCTAACGAATTATCTATCTAACAATCTTTCTATGTAAATATCTATCTATCTATCTACCTATACGAATAACTATCTATCTATCTATCTTCCCAGGTATATATCTATGCACATGTCTATATATCTAACTATCAAACTACCTATCATATGACTATCTAGCTAACTTCATATCTAACTATCTAACTTTCTATGTATCCAATTATCTACCTATCTATGCATTGGTGGGTTGTGCAAGGCCTCCCCTTGTCCCGGAAGTGTGTGCAGAAGGACCGCATTTGACCTCAGTGGGGTGTGCAAATGCCCGAGTTGATCTCAGTGAGGCACGCAAGGTGTCCATTGGCCCCAGTGGGGTGTGCGAGGGGCGTGTTGTCCTCGGTGGATTGCGTAAGGCCTACATTGGGCTCACTGTTGTATGTAAGGCCTGGATGGTTCTCCGTAGGGTGTGCAAAGGCCTGCACTGGCCTCCAAGGAGAACGCAAGGACTCTATGGGCCTCCGTGGGCCATCTTGTTGCTCATGCTTCCACCTCTCTCTCTCTCTCTCGCTCTTTCTCCACGTCAGCGTTGGGCACAGCGCCTTCCTTCCATCCTTCCTTCCTTCCTTCTTCAACTGCTTCTTTCCTTTCTTTTATCCTTCCATCCTTTGTGCCTTCCCTCCTTCCTTCCTTTTCTCCTTCCTTTTGTCCCTCCTTCCCCCGTTCCTTCCTTCCTTCCTTCTTTCCTCCCATCAATCCTTCTCTCCTTCCACACTTCCTTCCCTCCAGTCTTCCGTAGTCCCTTGCTTCCTTCCCTCCTTCTCCCATTTCTTCCCTCTTTCCTTCCCTCCTTCTATCCTTCTTTCCATCCTTCCTTCCTTCCTCCGTTCCATCCCTCCCTCTTTTCTTTCTTTCCCCATTCCTTACTTCCCTTCTTCCTTCCACACTTCTTTCCTCCCTTCCATCCTTCCTTCCTCCTTTCCTCCATCCTTCCATCCTTCCTTCCTTCCCTTCTTGCTCCTCTCTTACCTTGCTCTGTTTCTTCCCTCCTACCTTCCTGAACTCCTTTTTTCCTTCTTATCGTCCCTCCTTCCTTCCCTGTTTCCTAACTCCTTCCTTCCCAAATTTGATCCTTCATTTTCCCTTCTTTCTTCCTTTCTTCCTTGTCTAACTCCTTCCAAACTTCCTTCCCCCTTTCTTTCCTTCCTTCCCTATTGTCTTCCTTCCCTCCTTCCTTCCTTTCTTCCCTCTCCTCCCACCTCTTTCTTTCCTCCTTCCTTCCCTCATTTCTTTAATTCTTCCTTCCCTCCTTCCTTCCTTCCCACCTTCCTCCCACATTCTTTTCCTCCTTGCTTTTCTCCTTCCTCCCTTCCCTCCTCCCTTCCTTCTTTCCTTTCTTCCTTTCCTCCTTCCTTCTGTCCTTTCTTTCTTCCCTCCTTTCGTCCCTCATTCCCTCCCTAGGTGAGGGGCGTGCCTGAGTGACTGGAAGAAGGGAAGTCCTGCCTCCAAGTGATGGACATGCTTGAGTTCATGGAGAAAAGGAAGTCCCGCCCCCAGGTGATGGGCAGGCCTGGATTCCTACATGAAGGTAAGTCCCGCCCCCAGGTGATGGGCAGGACTGGATTCCTAGAGGAAAGGGAAGTCCCCCCCCCCAGGTGATGGATGTGACTGAGTCCCTACCGTAAGGGAAGTCCTGCCCCAAGAAGATGGATGTGACTGATTCCCTACAGGAAGAGAAGTCCCGACCCCAGGTGATGTGCATGCCTGTCTTTTAGAGGAAGGGAAATCCCACCCCCTGGCGATGGGCCGAGGCCTGCATTGCCCACAGTAGTGTCTGGGAAAGGATCGCTTTGGGCTTCAGTGGAGTAGGCAAGTCTCTATTGGACTTATTGCGTGGTGCAAAGGCCCATATTAGAATCAGTGAAGTGTGTGAGGCTGCTAGCATTATTACAGGGGTGCACGCAAGGCCCAACCTTGACCTAAGTAGGGTGTGCAAAGGATTGTATTTGGTGTCATCCATCCATCCACCTATCCCCAATCTCCCTACCTCCCTACCCACCAACTTACCAGCTACCTACCTTCCTTCCTACCTCCCTACTTACCTACCTGCTTCCACTTCTGCTCCCAGAGCTCACAGCAGAAACCAATGCCACGTTTATGCCACTTTATTTATTTATAAAGTAATAAAAAAATAAACATGTGTGGGGATTCCCCAGAAACATGAAGCAAAAGAAAAAGTAAAAAATCCCTCATTTTCCTGGTTGTCCAGGTTGGGATGGAGGAAGATGGCGTCTTAATGACGTGGACGCCAGGATTCCAGGCCAGATGACCTGCCTAGTGCCTGATACCATTTGTTTTGTTCCATTTATTTTATTTTATTTTATTATTTCACTTGAACTATTTCATTTGCCTTTCAACTCGGTTGCCCAATGGGGTAACGTAGCGTAAAGGGCAGAGCAGCAAGGCCTTCCAGAATTTTCCACCTGAAGTGACAGGCCAGGAGCCACCTGGGCCTCGGCGTCGAGAATTCACTACTGCATTTCCCTATGTCATGGCATTATTTTTTTCTCCATAACTGCCCTTTTTGTGAGTCTGTCAGGCAGAGAACCTCGTTCCATAGCCGGGTGGTGCAGTGCAGTGATGGAAAATCATCACATCCTGAGGGTGTTTAGAGTTGGCTTGCAATCCAGAATGTTCTTCTCTGATGTAGGATATCTATAGATTTAATATATTTCAAAATAGAGGGAACTATATCAATATCGGTGTATCTCCCTGCCTGTCAACCTGTCTAGCTATCAACTATTTACCTCTCTCTTCCTCCATCCGTCCATCGGTCCATCTATCCTTCCACCCATTTATTATTTACACATATATCTATACCTATATGGATCTACCTGTCTATCCACTTATCCATCCATCTAATTATACAATCCCCCATATACCCATCTGAACATCCATCCTTGCATCTATCCTTCTATTCATTTATCTATCTATGTGTGTATTTATTCACCCGCCGACCTACCCAACCACACTTCCATGCACCCATCCACCCACCCATCCATCCATCCATCCACCCAAACTCCCACCCTCCCATCCACCCATCCATCCATCCATCCATCTACCCACCCAACTATCCTTCCATATACCCACCCATCCACGCATCTCCCTGTCAGTCTATCTATCTATCTATCTATCTATCTTTCTATCTATCTATCTATCTATCTATCTATCTATCTATCTATCTATCTATCTATCTATCTATGCTTGTGTTGGTCTGTATGTCTGTCTATCGGTCTGTTTCTCTCTATCTCTATCCATGTAGCCCTCTACCTATCCATCCATCCATTCTCCATTCCATCCATCCACCCAACTATCCTTCCATTTACACAACCATCCACGCATCTCCCTGTCAGTCCAACTATCTGTTCCTCTGTCTATCCATCCATCCACCCACCCATCCACTCAACAACCCAAACAGCCAACTGTCCACCCACTCATCCAACCACCCATCTACCCACCCATCTAATCACCTACACTCCCACCTACCCATCCATCCATCCACCCAACCAAGTATCCATGAACCCATCCATTCATTTGTCTGTCAGTCTGTCCAACTGTACATACATCCATACATCCTCCTCTCCATCCTGATCTCCGTCCATCCATTCACCCAACCACTCACCTATGCATTTGTCTACCTATCCATCCAGCCATCAATAAATCCACCCATCCATCCATCTGTCTGTCTATCATTACTTCTGTTCATCCATCCATCCTCCTATCCATCCAGATCTCCAACCATCCATCCACCTAAGCACCCACCTACCCACTTCTCTAATTATCCACTCAGCTATTCATCCATCCACCTACCCATCCATCTTTTCGTCCATCAGTACTTCCATCAATCCATCCATCCATCCATCCATGCATCCATCATCCATCCATCCATCCATCATCCATCCATGTATCCATCCATTCATCCATCCCTCTACCCATCCAACCTTCCATCCATCCTCATATCCATCCACACAACCACAAACCTCCAACCTATCCATCCAACTATCCATCCGTTCCCCCATATCCATCCTCCCATCCATCTACCCTTCCTTCCATCCATCCATCCATGCATCCTTCCTTCTATCCATCAACCCACCCAACTATTCTTCCATGTATCCACACATCCACGCATCGTTCTGTCAGTCCATCCAACTGTCCATCTGTATATCTGTCCATCCACCCACATATCCATCCATCTGCCTGTCGGTCAGTTCATCAGTAGGTCCGTCCATCTATTCATCCCTCCCTCCCTCCCTCCCTCCCTCCCTCCCTCCCTTCCTTCATTCCTTCCTTCCTTCCTGCCTTCCTTCCTTCCTTCCTTCTTTCCTTCCTTCCTTCCTTCTTTCCTTCCTTCCTTCCTTTGTTCCCTCCTTCCATTCATCCATCCAAACATCCATCCACATACCAACCCACACACCCATCCATCCACCCATTCATCCATCTATACACCCACACACGAATTCAACTATCCATCCACCCATCCACCCATCAACCCATCCATGCATCTGACTGTAGGTCCGTCCAACAGTACATGCTTCCATCCATCCATCCATTCATCCATTCATCCACCCATCCAACCATCCATCCATCTTCCTTCTATCCACACATCTCTATAACCACTGACCTATCCATTTATCTATCTACCCACCCATCCATCCATCCATCCACCCACCCATCCTCGCATTCATCTACACACGCATGCCATCCATCCATCCATCCACCCACCCATCCAAGCATTCAACAACCCACCCATCCATCCATCCAAACATCCATCTGCCCACCCGTCCGTCAGTAAGTCCTCCATCCATCTGTATGTCTATTTGTCTCTTTCTGTCTATCTTTCCATCTATCCCTCTATCTACGTATACATCAATCTGTCCACACATCCACCCATCCATCCATCCATCCATTCGTCTATCAGTCTGTCTGTTTTTCTCTGTGTGCCTATCTACCCGTCTCTCGCTCTATTCATATATCCATCAAACTATCCATCCACTCATCCATCTATCTATGTCTCTAAGTCTGTCTGTCTGTCGGTCTCTGTGTGTGTGTGTGTGTGTATGTATCTATCTGTCTATCTATCAATCAATCTGTCTATCTATCTATCTATCTATCTATCTGACTGTCTATCTGTCTCCTGGACTCTTTGTCTTTCTATCTAGCTATCTGTGCTTGTGACAGTCTGTGTTTCTGTCTGTCTGTCTGTCTGTCTCTCTCTCTCTCTCTCTCTCTCTCTCTCTATCCATGTAGCCCTCTATCCATCAATCCATCCATCCAATCCACCACAAAACTGTCCATCTACCAACCCATAAATCCATCAATCCATCCTTCCACCATTCCCACCATCTGTCCTTCCATCCATCCACCCACCCATCCATTCATCCTTTCATCCCTCCTTCCATCCATCCACCCACCCAACTACCCACCCATCCACTCATCCACCCATGCACCCACCCATCCATCCACCCTCCCATACATCCATCTACCTACCCATCCACTCACCTACCCATCCATCCACCCACCCATCCTCGTATCCATCCATTTGCCTATCTATACACTGTCTATATGTCTGGCTATTTATCTCTTTGTCTATCTGTCCGTCTGTCACTCTATTTATACATAAAAATATCCACCCATCCATCCATCCATTCATCTATCTATCTGTCTATCTATGCTTGGGTCTGTCTGAGTGTGTGTCTCTTTGTCTGTCTTTCTCTGTCTCTACCCATGTAGCCCTCTATCTATCCATGAATCCATCCATCCATCCAACCGCACAACTGACCATCTACCCACCCACCCATCCATCCTTCCACCAATCCTACCATCTGTCAATCCATCGATCCACACAACCATTCATTCATTCATCCGTTCATACCTCCCTCCGTCCATCCATACACCCATCCATCCAACCTACTACTCACCCATCTACCCATCCAACCACCCACACACCCATCCATCTATCCAACCACACACACAACCATCCACCCACCCATCTATCCACCCACCCAACCACCCACACACACATCCATCCATCCATCCACCTACCCACCGATCCACCCATCCATCCAACCCTCCACCCACCCACGCATCAACCACCCAGCCATCCACCCACCTACCATCTGCCCAAGCACCAACCCGTCCACCCTTTCATCCACCAATGTACCTACTTCGCTAACCACCAACCTACCTAGCTACCTACCTTCCTTTCTACCTCCCTACTTACCAAACTGCTTCCCCTTCCGCTCCAGGAGATCACAGCAAAAGCCAATGCCAAGTTTATACCATTTTATTTATGTATAAAACAATTTTTAAAAATCATCGGTGGGGATTCCCCAGAAAAATGGCAGGAGCAAAACAGAAAATAAGAAACCCCTCATTTTCATGGTTGGCCAGAATGGGCTGGAGGAAGATAGCATCTTAATGAGGTGGAAGGCAGGATTCCAGGCAGGAAGACCTGCTTAGTGCCTGATACCATTTGTTTTATTCCATTTATTTTATTTTATTGAATTTTTCCACTTGATCTATTTCATTTATTTTTCCACTCGGTTGCCCAGTTGGGTAAGATCGTAAAGGGCACAGCAGCAAGTTCTTCCAGAATTTTCCAGCTGAAGTGACTGGCCGGGAGCCACAGGAACTCAGGCTGGAGAATTCACTCCTTCATTTCCCTATGTCTTGTCATTATTTTTTTCTCTTAAAAAATCACCCTTTTTTGTGTCAGGCGTGCAGAGAACCTCGTTCTGTAGCCAGATGTGCAGTGCAGTGATGGAAAATAATGATGGTCACTTCCTGGGGGTGTTTAGAGGTGGCTTGCATTCCAGTATGTTCTTCTGTGATGTAGGATATTAATATATTTAATATACCTCAGCATAAAGGGAAATATGTCAAGATCGGTGTGTCCCCCTGCCTTTCCACCTATCCAGCTATTGTCTATTTTCCCTCTCTCTCTCCCTCCATCGGTCCATCTTTCCTTCCACCCATCTATCATATATCCATCTATCCATACCTATAGATGTACCAATCCATTCACCCATCCATCCATCTATCCACCCATCCACCCAACCTCCCACCCAACCATCTACCCATCCATCCATCCACCCATCCATCTGCCCACACATCCGTCTGTCAGTCTTCCGTCCATCTGTCTGTCTACTTGTCTGTCTGTCTATCTATCCAACTATCCCTCTATCTAACTATACATCAATCTGTCCACCCATCCACCAATCCACCCATCCTCCCATGCATCCATTCGCCTATCCATCCATCTGTCTATCTGTCTGTCTATTTCTCTCTGTGTGTTTATCAATCCATTTATCACTCTATTTATACACCCATCCACTCATCTGTATATCTATCTATCTATCTATCTATCTATCTATCTATCTATCTATCTATCGATTGATCGATCGATCTATCAATCAATCTATCGATCTATGCTTCTGTACATATGACTGTCTGTACATCTCACTCTCTATCCATATAACCATCTATCTGTTCATCAATCCATCTATCCATCCAACCACACAACTGCCCATCCACCCACCCTCCCATCCATCTATCTGCCCACCCATCCATCAATCCAACCTTCCACCAATCCCACCATATGTCTATCCATCCACACACCCATCTACACATCCAAACATTCTCCCACCTACCCACCCACCCATCCCCCCATCCACCCATCCACCCACCCATCCACCCATCTGCCAACTCATCCATCCATCTCTCTATCCATCTCTCTATGTGTCTGTCTATTTCCCTCTCTATCTATCATCACTCTATTTATCTATCGATCAAACTATCCACCCACCTATCTATCGATCAGTCTATCTATCTATCTATGCTTTTGTTGGTTTTTGTGTCTTTGTGTCTGTCTGTCTATCTGTCTTTCTTTACACTTGTAGCCCTCTATCTATCCATGAATCCATCCATCCATCCAACCGCATAACTGTCCATCTACCACCCACCCATACATCAATCCATCCATCCACCAATCCCACTATCTGTCCACCCATCCACCCACCCACCATTCATCCATTCTTCCATTCATCCCTCCTTCCACCCACCCATCCATCCACCCACACCAGCCATCCACCCATCCACCCAACCACCCACCCATCCATCTATCCACTGCCACACACAACCATACACCTACCCATCCATCCACCCACGCCAGCCATCCACCCATCCACCCAACCACCCACTCATCCATGCACCCATTCACCCACCCACCCACCCACACATCCATCCAACCTTAAACCCACCCACACATCCAATCACCCAGCCATCCACACACCTACCATCTACCCACCCACCAAACCACCCACCCATCCATCCATCAATTTACCTACCTCCCTATCCACCAACCGCCCTAGCTACCTAACTCCCTTCCTACCTCCCTACTTACCTTCCTGCTTCCCCTTCTGCTCCAGGAGCTCACAGCAAAAGCCAATGCCACGTTTATACTGTCGGGAGCCGAGGTAGCAGCTAAGCACATCCTGACCTCTGGCTGTGCAGATGTCGCCAAGATGTCGGGAGCCAAACTTGCAGCTAAATTCATTCTAACCTCTGGCTGGGCTGTTACCGCCAGGATATGCTACATGCAAGGACATTTGTTCACAGCCACTACCCGGAATTGCTTTGCTATGTCCGCACCTTGCTATGTCCGCTGGAGTAGATTCCTATGTTAATCAACCTTGTCCTGTGTTTACTGTAATCAAATGTTGTAAACTTCAAAGCCTCTTTATGTTCTGGAATTTTAACAATCCTATGCTATTCCCTGGTTCCAAAACTGCATATAAGCTGGGAGTTGAAAATAAACTGTTGCTGCGGTCTTGAGTTTCAATCTCGAGATGCAGACCTCCCGTACCCCATCTTTGTCTCTTGTCTTTTTTCTCTTGTCTTGTATTTTTCCTTTTCCTTAATCCTCGCCGCCCTCAGTCAGGATTCGCGTTCACTGCCGGCTGGCTCAGCAGGTGTGGCACCTTGGAACAGGGACCTGAAGCCTAGAATGATGGCCCAGGACCCCCGCTCAGGTAAGGACATCCGATTACTTGGGAAGGAGAGCGGGAGGAGAGAGTATTGTCGGGAGTAAGAAATTATGGGATAAAGTATAGGCTGCATGCTATACGTGCAGGCCCCCAAAGGCATGCTTAATGCCCGGGCAGTGAAAGTTGGCCAAAGTAACTTAGAACGTTTCTTTTACTTTATTGAGGAAGCATGCCCCCAGTTCCTGGAGGAAGGAACCAATAACTTAGAAACTTGCTAGAAAATTGAAAAAAAAAATGGGGGGAACATTATGATGCAACTGGCCCTGAGAAAACCTCAGTGGATGCTATTATTCTTTGGTATCTGGTCCAAGATTGTTTAGATCTTAGACATGAACAGATTAAATTCGATTGGAGAAACTGAACAGGGACCTGATGAGTGTTGCCCAGCCCCAGGAGCATATTCTGCTGCTGCCCGGGAAGAGCTGAGAAAATTAACAAGACCTGAACCCACTGAGCTAGACATTAAGGAAGACTCAGATGGCTCAGACACTGAGGAGAAATTATGCAATGAGCCTACTAAAGATAGATTGACCCATGTTGAGAATATGTTGAAATCAGTTATACCTCTATTATCACAGCTTCATCCAGAACAACAAACTCCATTAAAGGGAGTCCTGGCAGACTTACAACTCTCCTAGGTGCAGGCTACTCGCAGGGGGGAGGAACCTGAGGATAGGGAAATGCTAACACCACCGAGGTAACTTCTCCTGACCGAGCGCTTTATTTCCAGCCACCACGACAGATTTGAAAGCCCAACAAGGGTGAGTGACCATTAGCCTGGAGCTTACATTTTCCATAAAGCCACTGGACTAGGTCAAAGTGATCAGTGATTGTGGGTGTTTGGAGACAACTGATCTCTAGTTCAGCTCCGCTTGTCACTCATCAAGTGTGGGACAGTCTAAATTGCATCAGGAAAGCTGCTCGTTTGAGCCCAATCTTATATATTTGGAATATTTTGCAGGACTTACCTAACTTCTATGAGTGCTCAGGCAGATGAATTTCTCTGTCTCTTTTTCTGCCTCCCTCTAAACTCTGCCTGTCTGCCTGTGACATAGGATGGGTATCAATATTGGTTTAACATCTGCTTTAAAAGACTCAAAGAAAGGTTTTCTATTCTTATTATTGATGTTAAGTTTGGAGACTCAGTTAAATTCTGCTTGTTTGGCTAAATCGTAAGTTTTCTCTAGCATTGAGCACATGGTCAACAATAGGATTGGTTGGGGTGGAAGCCTGCCCATCCCCCAGGCAACAAGCATGCCAAATTCCTGGAGGCTGGACAGGGACTTGGAGTCCTGTGGCCTTGCATTTCAAAGGTGCCTTACAATTCAAATGCTGGAAGATGAAGGTGTCTTACTGTGAGCTCACTGTCTGTGTTCATATCCTGTCTCCCATATGCTCCCTTTGTGAGCTAAACTGGTTTCTCAAAATTTGGCTTCTCGGATGATCTGAAAATTTTGGTTTGCTGAAAAGGTTTTTTTTTGTTGTTGTTGTTGTTTACTATCTAACCACGTGGTTCTAGAATATAGGCAAAATAATATCATTTGCCACTGGAATTCCAGAAAAACTTACATGGCCAATTAAAGAACAATTCTAAGCGCGTCCCAAAACGTGTGCACATTGTCTGTATGTGTATGTATGTCTGTCTATGTCTATGTGTTGTTAAAACTTAAAAACAAAACAAAAAACAGGTTTCAAACCCAAACTGATCATGTTTGGGAGCAAACAAATGTGTCTAAGAAAAACTCCAAAAAGTTCTAATATACAGCACGTGATATAAGCACAATAATGTACAACCAGTGTGTTATTCTTTATGTCTATCTATGCTAAGAGTCAAGTGTACATCTAATCCTGACAATTCTTGAGTATAGACTAAGATTTTGCTTCTCCATTTTTTTTCTCTTTTTTCGCGGTGCTCTCATAAACTCTTTAAGATCAAGGGACCAGAGTCATTCTGCAATAACTGCACAGATGTGACTATTAACCTAAATTTTCCGGACCCCAAATTAACATTTTGCTTTATAGGATACAGGTTGACATGTGTGCTAGCTGAGTGGACCGTGGCAGTCTGTGGCTACAGAAAGCTGCCTCCACAGTCAGCTCCCAAACTGGGAGTTGTTTGTGACTTAGAAACTACCCTGGCTGCTACAGAGAGCAGACTTGGTTGGCCTTCAATCTGTGTGGATTTTGTGACTAGAAAGATGGTTAAAAGCCCAAGCCTTCTAAAATCTGTTTAAAAATGCCCTTAACCAGTCTGTGTAGAAATTTACAGGCAACAAGCAGGAAATGTGACAGCCTATCCAGGGAACTCTAATAAAGCCTCATCCAGACACAAGCGATCTCTCCTGCTGGCCTGCTAATTTGGGATGGAAGACACAGCCACTTCAGATCCACTGAAGCTGAGACTTTTATTGTTATTCATTTGTTTTCTCTTTCACGTGCCAGTAAGGTAAGGTTAAATAATATGATTAGATTTAATGGCACATGGACCCCATTCAGTCTGCTGTTCTTTAAGTGTTACAGCAAAACTCTGGCAACTACTTGTTGGTCAATTCTTAGCAACTTACAGGTAAACTCTACTCCTTTTGTTCTCCTGTTGGTTTAATTGGAAATAAAAAGGGCTTTTATGGCTAAGACTCTTTGGACAGTTCAAAGCCAGCCCAGGCAGAGAAAAATAAAAATCCCTCTTGGTCATATTTTGGGTCCTTATTATTTTACTAGTCAGAAATTACAGGTTAAGACTTCTCATTTACGTACTTTGCATGATTTTCAAAGATTTCTGGGAGATATTAATTGGCTTCGCCCTTATCTTAAGTTGTCCACAGCTGAATTAAAACCCTTATTTGATCAATTAAAGGGGGACCCTGACCCTACATCTCCCAGAGAAATGACAACTAAAGCAGCCAAAGCCTTGAGCATAGTAAATTCTGCCATTTCTTCCCAACATGTAAATTATATAGATTACTCAGCCCCTTGGGAAGCTTATATTTTAACTACACCTCATTCTCCAACAGTGGTCCTTTGGCAGAAGGGACCCCTCTTGTGGCTTTCCTTGCCTGCTACTCCTTCAAAAGTGTTAACTCCTTATTATGAATTGGTAGCCACCTTAGTCCATATGTGCCGTGTGGAATCTTGTAAATATCTTGGACGAGATCCACAGGTTATTTATATCCCCTACTCTTTACAACAGCAAGAATGGCTTTATACTCATTGTGATTCCTGAGCCATTGCTTGGGCCAATTTTGTGGGCACAATTTCACATCATTGTCCCTCCAACAAATTACTTCACTTTGCCTCTTCTTATCATTAAGTGAGGACAATGCTATTACGGAGGCGGCTACCCAAATTTTTCTTTCTCAAATTGACATGGCAAATCAATGACATGCTGCCCACCATCAAAACAGTCTTGCCTTATGGCAGCAATTTCATATCACATGTGAGGCGGCTCATTAAATTGTAAAAACGTGTCCCAATTGTGCTACCTTCCTGCCTGTGCCCTCCAATGGCATTAACCCTCAAGGCTTAGTGGCCAACCATGTTTGGCAAATGGATGTTACCCACATCCCCTCTTTTGGATGGCTCTGCTTTGTCCATGTTGCAATAGACACTTACTCTAATTTTATTATGGCTACTCCTCTTAGCGGGGAAGCTGGCAAACATTGTATCTCCCATGCCTTACACTGCTTTGCCACTATGGGACTTCCTAAACAAATTAAAATAGACAATGGTCCGGGATATGTTGGACGAGCTTTTCAAACTTTTTGCAAATCTTACCAAATTGTTCACTCTACGGGAATTCCCTATAATCCTCATGGTCAAGGAATTGTCGAACGGGCCAACGGTTTGTTAAAACACCAAATTTCTAAATTAAAAGGGGGGGAACTATACCCTTTCTCTCCTGTTAATATACTTTCTCATACTTTATTCATACTAAATTTTTTAAATTTGGACTGCAACGGCCACTGCACAACACAGCGGTTCTGGGAAAAGAGAGAGCAAAGAGCTTTTGCCCAAGTTAAGTGGAAAGATCCTTTAACAAGTGCTTGGCACGGGCCCGATCCAGTATTGACATGGGGTCGAGGACATGTCTGTGTTTTTTCACAGGATTAAAACGATGCCCGCTGGCTACCTGAGCATTGTGTTCGGATTGTGGAAACTCATCAGAACGGTACAAGGGCTGACCCACTGGGCTTATGTGCCAGATCGACCGATTGTGCACCCTGCGACCTGGGAGGGAGCTGAGGTGCTCGTCCATGTCAACAGATCAGCATACGGTACAGCTCCAGACCCTTTTGTCCAGCACGTTAAGATGGGAGATTTTGCAGCTTCTGGCATTGGTACCCCTTTATGCTTTACAACTGACTCCAACAGTTATATTCCAGGCTGTATTGTAATGCAATCCATAAGTCATAGAATTTGGATTCCTGATAATAGTCAAGTATATAATATACGAATGACTTCATTGCCTACTGGGTTTCCTGTACATGCCAATTCTACCTCGTCTTTTATGATACTTCGCTGCATCAACTCCTCTCAAATTGTAGAATCCACGGGAGAACTGCACCCCATAAAGTGTAGACATGATCACCCTTTTATAACCAATATTTCAGGAACTAATTCTCAGCTGATGGACTGGTACGGAGCGAATCTCAACAAGTACAACCCAGGTCTGTGGTGGATGAATGGACACCGTCACCGTCATGTCTGGATGTTAGTGGCTGCCCGAAACAATATCTCCTGGCCCACTTCTACTTCTTTAAAAAATGTTATGAGTTGTGTAACACCCCCTTATGCTATGTATGGACCTTTTAATATTTCTATATGAGCCATGTATTTCAATGTTACCTGCACTAACTGTTCTTTTACAAATTGCTTGTACAGTGGTCTTACTGATTCTGTAATTATTATTAAGCAACCACCATTTGTTATGCTTCCTGTAAACTTATCTGAAGCTTGGTATGAAGAAACAGGTATTCAAGTGTTTAAACATTTAAAAGAGCTTATGCGCCCTAGACAATTTGTAGGGCTATTAATAGCAGGCATTGTAGCCTTTATTTCCTTAGGTGCCTCTGCTGCAGTGGCTAATGTGGCTTTAACACAAAATGTGCAGACAGCTCACTATGTTAATCAGCTTGCTCATAATACCACGCAAGCCCTGCACTTTCAAGGCAGGATTGATGATAAGGTAGAACAAAAATTAGAAGCATTGTATGAATCTGTGTTGTCTCTGGGAGAACAAATTCGGGATTTACAAACTTTGCAACGGGTGCGCTGTCATGCTGGGTCTGACTTTATCTGTGTGACCCTCCATAAATATAATGGGTCCTTGGGAACAAGTTGTAGCACATCTAAATGGTGTTTGGCACCATAATAATTTGTCCTTAAATCTCTTTCAACTCCATAGGCAAATAGCTGGATTAGAACAAGCTACGCCTCTGGACTCTAAAGTAGCAGAAACAGCAAAAGAACTGTGTGACATTGCTCGGCCCAGGGATACTTTTGCTGATGGTTTTCCTATGCCTTTCGCATATTGCAAAACTCTTTCATGAGTTTAGCCAGTCAGCTGCATAAGATCAAGCTCCAAGTGAATGAATGTTCCCCCGAGAGGAACTGCAGCCAGAGACGGGTTTGAGGGCGGGGCCAGTTTGACCGACCTAAGACAGGGCCTTCAGCTGTGCTCTGAAGATGTTCCCGATGATGGGTAAGGCAGCCTAGGTGACCCACCCCATTAAGACAGGCGGGTTCACTTCTTTAAACAAAGACGGGGGTGTTGTTGGGAGCCAAACTTGCAGTTAAATTCTTCCTGACCTCTGGCTGTGTTTTCAAGGACGTGCAAGGACATGGCTTAATGGAAAACTGGAAATGCTTTACTATGTCTGCCATGACTCCATTCTTATGTTAACCAAACTCATCCTGTCTTAGCTACCATCAGGTATTGCTCTGGGCTCCATTCCTATTTTAACCAAACTCTTCCTGTCTTAGCTATGTCAGGTATTGCTAACTCCAAGCCTTTTTGTGTTCTGGAATTTTAAGCCTATTCTATTTCCTGATTTTCAAACTGCATATAACCTGGAAGTTAAGAATAAACCTGGCTGCAGTCTTGAGTTACAATCTTAAGTTGCAGTCCTCCCGAACCCCATCTTTGTCTCTTGTCTTGTATTTTTCCTTTTCTTTAATCCTCGCCCGCCCTCTTTCAGGATTCCCTTTTCACTGCCGGCTGACTTGGCAGAGGAATCTGAGCAGAGAAGTAGGAGCAGTACAGAAGCTCTTGAGACCTGCCAGAGGCTTTAAGAAAGGTGAAAGTGAAAAACAAAAGATTGTCACCCCAGGGCCCACTTTCACTTTTCTTATTGTAATTCTTATGGTTCTGTTTCTCTCTCTTGATATCAAACTTTTCCTGTCATTCAACCCCCTCCAATCAGAGGTGTAGCTCAGGCCCCTCATTATGAAGATATTGACCAGTTTCACTTAGTGTAGTGCAGTAGGGAATCTAAATTGGTCCCCAGTCCAGAGAATAGCCCACCCTCAACACAAACAAATCTAGGAAAAAGTAACCACAAGAGAAACCTAAAAGTATAACCACTATTTGTAGTCACTAATTGCACATTTTGCTTCTGTAAATTGCTTGGCTGCTAGGGACCTAGGAAACTTTATGCTGTTAAGACCCTATGCTCACTCCACTGCCAGGAAACAGACTCCCTAACCAGTTTCTAGGGGGTGTGAGGTACTAATGTGTGTTAAGCTACAATGAGTGTTAGGTCATTATATGCGTGAGGTCACAATATTCATGAGGTCCTAATTTGCGATGTTACTATCAAGTGTTAGCTCTCAATGGGCATGAGGTCCTAAGATTTTAAGTCACAATTGGTGTGTGGTCACAATGGGTGCAGGTTCAAATTTTTGTGGAGTCATAATGAGAGGGAGTTCACAAAGTGCATACATAAGGTGACAATGTGCAGGAACTTAATGGAGTCACAGTAGATGTGAGGTCACAATGGGCACAAAATCCTAATAGATGTAAAACCATAATTGGTGTGAAGACACTATGGAAAGGAGGTCCTAATGGTTGTGAGGTCACAATTGTAGGAGTTCTAATGAGCATGACGTTATAGTAGATGTCAGGTCTCAGTTGACTGAGGTAAAATTCAGCATGAGATTGTAATGACAATGATGTTACAATAGATATTAGGTCCTAATAGAGGTGTGAGATCATTATATAAATATTGAATGTGAGTTCACAGTGAGATTGAAGGCACAATGAGTGTGAGGTCACAATTGGTGTGGTGTCATAATGAGCATGAGTGAAAATGGGTGTAGGGTTCGAATGGCATATGAGGCTGCAATGAATATGAATATTGAATGTGAGGTCACAGTGAGATTGAAGGCACAATGAGTGTGAGGTCACAACTGGTGTGAGAGCCTAATATATGTGAGGTCAAAATGGATATGAGGACATAAGTGTCATAAGATTTTCAAGGATGAGAGGTGCTAATGAGGAATGTGATGTTACAGTGGGTAGGTGGTCATTGGACCTGACAGCCTAATGGAAGTTTCACAATCACAATGGGCATGAGGTAAATGGTGTGAGCTTCTAATGGGGGTACTAGACCAAAATGAATATTAGGGACAAAGAAATGTGTAAGGTCATACTATTAATGAGGATGAGATCCCAGTAAAAGGGAGATCACAATTCCTCACAATCCTTACTGTGGTGAGATTACAGTGGGCATGAGATCAGAATGGTCATAGGTCCTAATGGAGTTGGGTTCGGAGTGGGAATGGAGTAATAATGGGTGTGAGATTAAAATGGGTCTGTTGTTTTAATGGGATAAGTTCACCACTGGTGTGAAGTACTAGTTGGCTTGAGGTCAAATAGTGTATAGCCCTAATGTATGAGAGATCATAATGTTATGACGTCACAATGTATATGAGATGTAATGTATGTGAGTTCATAATGGATGTGAGTTCACAATGAGAATGTGGTCATATTGGGGGTAATGTCATAGTGAATGTGGAGTCACAATGTTGTGAGGCCACAGGTGACTGAGGTCATAATAGATGTGAATTCATAATGCAGGTGAAGTCCTAATAGAAACTGAGGTTACATTGGGTTTACAGTTTAGTTGATGTGATGTTATGTTACAGGGGTATATAGTGGTTGTGAGGATATAGTTTGTATGAGGTCATAATGGGTATGAGGTCCAAATCTGCATGATGACACACTGGGTGTGAGGTTACAATGGGCATTATATCCTACTGTGTGTGTATGATCCTCATATTTTTAAGGTCTAATGAGTATGAGATCACAATGAATATAAGGTCAAATCTTGTATAAGGTTCTTATTGGTGTGTGTCTTCACAAACAGTGGTGTGAGGATCTAATAAGTCTTCAGTGAATATGCTGTCACCATAGTTGTGAGGTCACAATGGCTGTCAGGCCCTAATGGTGTGTGTGAATCCACAGTGAGAATAAGATCCAAATAAGGCTGAGGTCAGTGGAGTTGTAGTCCTAATGGATATGGGATCACAATTAGTGAGATCAAATAAGCTTAGCTGTTACTGGCTGTGTGGTCACATGGGTATGAATTCAAAATGAATGTTAGATCCTAATTAGCATGTGATCCTAATGGGTATAAAGTAAAAAATGTGTATGTTACTGATGAGAATTATGAAGCAACAATGCATGTGAGGTACTAATGGCTTTGAGATCACAGAGGGCATTAGTCCTAATGAGTGTGAGGTCCTAACTGGTGTGAGGTCACAATAAGTAGGTATCTTAGTTCATAATGGGCATAAGGTTTCAGTGGATGTGTGGTCCCAACAGGCTTGTGGTCATAACTGGTTTGAAGTGGCAATATGTGTGACAGTTTAACAGTGGGTTCATGATGGAGCCTGCCGGCAGCGAAAAGGAATCATAATTGAGGGGGCAAGGACTAAAGAAGAAGAAAAATACAAGACAAGATACAAAAGACAAACAACAATTGATGGGGGTCGGGAGGTCTGCAGCTCAAGACTGTAACTAAAGACTGCAATCCCATTTATTCTTAACTTCCAGCTTATATGCAGTTTGGGAACCAGGGAATGGCATAAGGTTACTTAAGTTCAAGAAAACAAAAAGGGGGCTGGGAATATGGCCTAGTGGCAAGAGTGCTTGCCTCCTACACATGAAGAAGCTCTCGGTTCGATTCCCCAGCACCACATACATGGAAAACGGCCAGAAGGGGCGCTGTGGCTCAGGTAGCAGAGTGCTAGCCTTGAGCGGGAAGAAGCCAGGGATGGTGCTCAGGCCCTGAGTCCAAGGCCCAGGACTGGCCAAAAAAAAAAAAAAAAAACAAAAAGGCTTTGAAATCATCAATACCAGGTGGCAGGAAAGACAAGATAAAATTGGTTAACATAAAACAGACACTTGTGGATATAGTAAATTATCTCTGATTAGTGCTCTTTCACTGTTTTTCAAGTAAGCCATGTCCTTGCATGTTCCTTGAGATAACAACGTAGCCAGATGACAGAATGAACTTTGCTGTCCCCTTCCTACACCGCCCCCCGCCACGTCTGTGTTTAAAGAAGCAAACCGCCTGTCTTAGGTTGGGTGGGACGCCTTGTCTGCCTTACCCTTCACCTGGATCTTCTTCAGAACAAAGCTGAAGGCCCAGTCATAGGTTAGTCAGACCGGCACCCCCTCTTACCCGTCTGTGGCTTTAGTTCCTCTTGGGGGAAATTCATTTACTTGGAGCTTGATCTTATGGAACTTTCTGGCTAAACTCATAAAAGAGTTTTGCAATATACGTACAATGCAAGGAAGGCATAGGAAAACCACCAGTAAAATTATCCCCGGGTTGAGCGATGTCATTAGTAGCCACTTAACATTAGTCAAAGAAGGGACATAGTGTTGAAATTGTTCAAACCATTCGTTTGCATTCTTTGCAACTTCAGTGTCCAGAGGTAGAGCTTGTTCTTGTCCGGCTATTTGCCTGTGGAGTTGAAAAAGATCTAAAGACAAATTATTATGGTGCCAAATACCATTAAGATTTGCTACAACTTGTTCCCAAGGATAGCTTGACCCATTTTATTTATGTAGGGTTACACAAATAAAGTCAAACTCAGCATGGCAGGTCACCCATTGCAAAGTTTGTAAATCATGAATTTGTTCTCCCAGAGACAACACAAATTCATACAATGCTTCTAATTTTTGTTTTACCTTATCATCAATCCTGCCTTGAAAGTGTAGGGCTTGCGTAGTTTTATGAGCAAGCTGATTAACATAGTGAGCTGTCTGCATACTTTGTGTTAAAGCCACAGTAGCTGCTGCAGCAGAGGCAGCCAAGGAAATGAAGGCGACAATGCCTGCAATCAATAGTCCTATAAATCATCGAGGGCGCATGAGATCTTTCAAATTTTTTAACACTTGAATACCTGTTTCTTCATACCAAGCATCAGATATGTTCACGGGAAGCATAAAAAATGGAGGCTGCTTAATAACACTTATACAATCAGTAAGACCACTATGCAAGCAATTTGTAAAAGAACAGTTAGTACAAGTAACCTTGAAATACATGGCTCCTATAGAAATATTAAAAGGTCCATACATAATGGCATAAGGAGGTGCTACACAACTGATAATATTTTTTTAAAAGGAAGAAGTGGGCCAGGAGATGTTATTTAGGGCAGCCACTAACATCCCGACATGACATTGAGGGTGTCCATTCATCCACCACAGACCTGGGTTGTTCTTGTTGGGAGATTGGCTCCCAACCAGTCCATCAGTTGAGAATTAGTTCCTGAAATATTGGTTATAAGAGGATGTTCATGTCTACACTTTATGTGGGTTCTCCCATGGATTCTACAATTTGAGAAAAATTGATGCAGTGAGGTATCATGAAGGACGATGTAGAATTAGCATGTTCAGGGAACCCAGTAGGCAATGAAGTCATTCATATATTATACACTTCATTGTTATCAGGAATCCAAAGTCGATGATATATGGATTGCATTGTAGCGCAGCCTGGAATATAGCTGTTGGAGTCAGTTGTAAAACATAAAGGGGTTCCAATGCCAGAAGCTGCAAAGTTTCCCATTTTAATGTATTGAACAAAAGGATCTGGAGCCGTACTGTATGCTGATCTTTTGACATGAATGAACACCTTAGCTCCTTCCCAAATCGCAGGGTGTACAATCTGTGAATCTGGCATGTAAGCCCAGTGAGTCAGCGCTTGTACCATTCTGATAAGCTTCCAAAATCCCACACAATGCTCAGGTAGGCAGCGGGCGTTATTTTCATCCTGTGAAAAAACACAGACATATCCTCGACCCCATGTCAACATTGGTTCGGGTCCGTGCCAAGCACCTGATAAAGGGTCTTTCCACTTAACTTGGGCAAAAGCTCTTTTTTCTCTCTTTTTCCAGAACCACTGTGCTACAGAAAAGATATTACAGTCCAAATTTTAAAAATTTAGTACAAATAAAGCGTGAGAAAAAATATTAACAGGACAGAAGGGGTATAATTCTCCCATTTAATTTAGTAATTTAGTGTTTTAACAAACCATTGGCCATGTAAGTTTTCCTGGAATTCCATTGGCAAAATGATATTATTTTGCCCATATTTTAGAACCACGTGGTCAGTTAGAAAGCAAAAAAACTTTTCAGCAAACAAAAATTTTCCCAGATTATATGGCGAGGAAATGGAGAAGCCACATTTTAAGAAACCAGATTAGCTCCAATGGGGAGCTGAAGTGATATGTTATGACCAGAGAAGGTCCAAGATATGGGAGACAGGACACAAACAGAACACAGACAGCGGGCTCACAGCAAGACACCTTCACTTTCCAGCATTTGACTTGCAAGGCACATTTGAATTGCAAGGTCACAGGTACAGAGTTCAGGGTGGGGGGCAGGGTTACCAGGAGCTGGAGTCTCCAAGTCCCTGCTCAGCCTTCAGGAATTTGGCATGCCCATCACCTGGGGAATGGGTGGGCTTCCACCTCCAACCAATTCTATTGTTCACCATGTGCTCAATGCTAGAGAAAACTTAGGATTTAGCCAGCAACAAGCAGAATTTAACTGAATCTCCAAGCTTAACAAACATCAATAACAAGAATAGAAAACCTTTCTTTGGGTCTTTTAAAGCAGATGCTAAGCCAATATTGGTGCCTTTGGAAGCTAGTACCAGCCCATCCTAAATCAAAGGCAGGCAGAATTTAGAAAGCGAGAAGCAGAAAAAGAGAGAGAGACAGAGAGAACTTCGTCTGCCGGAGCGCTCATAGAAGTCAGGTAAGTCCTGTAAAACATTACAAATTTGTAAGATTGGCCTCAAATTTGAGCAGATTGAAGATTGTGCCCCTCCCATGGAAAGTGGTTAGCGGAGCTCAGGAGTTAAATACCAAGTGTCCTCAGTATTACTCTGGTCAGCTGAAATGTAGGAGACAAGCAGCAATCAGGTCATCACTCCAGTTGCTGTGCCCCGGACTGAGCGGTGATCAATTACTCTGGGTGTGAGAGCAAATTTGTAGATTTCAGTGGTGGATGGAAGTAGAGCGCTGGGTCAGGAGAAATTAACTCGGTGGTGTTAGCAATTCCCTAGACTCATGTCCCTCCCCTCTGTGAGCGGGCTGCGCCAAGGAGAGCTGATTGAATTTAATCTGTTCATGTCTAGGATCCCAACACAATCTCGGACAGGATTCCAAAGTGTAACCATTCCCACTGGGGTTTTTTCAGGGCCATTTGTGTTATAATGTCCCTGACTCCTTTTTCCTATTATTTTGGTCACTCCTGGGGCTTAGACTCAGGGCCTGAGCACTGTCTCTCGCTTCTTTTTGCTCAAGGGTAGCACACTACCACTTGAATCACAGTGCCACTTCTATCCGTTTTCTCTATATGTGGTGCTGAACTATTGAACCCAGGGCTTCATATAGAGGAGGTAAGCACTCTTGCCACTAGGCCATATCCACAGCCCCCTTTTTCTTATTTTTTTGCCAAACTTCTAAGTTAATGGTCTTTACTATTGGAACCAGGGGCATGCTTCCTCAATGCCAACTTTCACTCCCTGGGCACGAAGTATCCCTTTGAGGGCCTGCATGTATAGCATGCAGCTGTTATCTTGTCCCATAAAATTTTACTCCCGAGGATACTTTTCGTACTCTCTCCCGCTCCCTTTCCCAAGTGATCGGAAGTCCTCTTACCTCAGCGGGGTCCTCTGCCTTATTCCCAGTCAGGCCACACAGAGGTGGATGATTCAAGCCATTTAGGAAGTTAAGGCAGAATCAGAGCATTTTCTACATACAAAGCTTTCCTAATGCTATGACATCTGCACTTCTCTGAAGCAGAGGCCTACTAGCTCACCTTGTGCTGGGGACCTGCATTCAATGAATTGCCTGTCTCACCTCTAGGCTTTTCATCACTTAGGGGAGAATTCCCTCCACATAGTAAGAAGCACTAGGATGGCTGCAAGAAGTGACTTAGACTCAGCCTCCCTATCACATTAGGAGGTCCTGATATATGTGAGGTCACAGTGCATATGAGTTCACAATGCATTGAGGTCCTAAACATTGTCATATGACAATGTATACGTGTCTAATGGGTGTGAGTGGACAGTGAATGTGAGGACATAGTGAGGTTGAGTTCACAGTAGGCCAATGTCCTAACTGATATGAGATCACAATTGATGTGAAGCCAAATGCGCATGAAATTATAATGAGTGTGAGGTCAAAATGGGTGTGAGTACATAAAAGAGCTATGAAATCATAGGAATTGTTAGGTTATAATGAACATGTCACAATGAGAAACTGTTCCCAGTCGTGATGAGGTAACATTAGGTATAGTAATTGTGAAGTTCTAATGAGAGTGTGTAGTCTCAATGGCTGTGAGGGACACATTTTGAGATCTCAAAGGTTGTGAGCCACAGTGTGTGCAGTGCTCAAGTTTCTGAGGTCCTAATGGCTGTGAGGTAGCATTGTGTGTGAGTTCACAATGGGCATGAGCTTCTAATAGGTTGTATAAAGCGATGGTTTTTAGGGGTATGAGATCACTATGCTTCTAAAGTCCTAATGGATATGAAGTCATAATGCATATGAGGGTCTAGTAAATGTTAAGACAAAGATTACAGTAGGTGTTAGATCAACATGAGCATGAGTACAAAATAAGTATGAACTTCTAATAGGAGTATAAGCCTAGAGGGGTGTATCACAATAAATGAGAGGTAACAATGGGAACTAAGGCTTAATGTTGTATGGTGCAATGACTATGGGGTCTAAGGTCTGTGAATTCTAAAGGGGTGTGTGAAGTCACAATGGGCAAGGTTACATTTGTCATGAGTCACAGAGGTATGAACCAATAATGGTCATAAAGTCACTATGAGTGAGGTTCAATGAGTGTGAGAGTCCAATGAATTTTGAGGCCTTAATGGGAGTGGCGAATGTCATGGTGGGCAAGGTCCTAGTGGTGTCAGAACATGTTTGGCAAGAGGTTATAATGGCCATGAAAATAGTTGTGAGCTTTGACTAGGAAGAGGTCCTGACATTTGTGAAGTCACAAAAGGTAGAAGAAGACAATAAGTGTGAATTTCAAATTGGTGTGGGGTCCAAAGAGTATGAAGACCTAATGAGTGTTGTCATAATTGATGTGGGTTTGCAAAGAGCATAAACTCCTAATTTGTATGAGAGGTACAATAACAGGAGGTCCTAATAAGTTTTAAAAGGTGTGATGTTATAGTGGGCATGAGGTCCTAATGGACATGAAGTGTCAGTGAGTGTAGAGTCATAATGGGGGCATGAGTTCTTAATAGAGTGTTTGTGGTGACTGTATTTTTGGAGGTCATAATGGGTTTGAAATGTTAATGGTCATGAGTTCACAAATGAATGTGACATCATAATCAGAGTGGAGTACTAATTAGTGTGAGATTACAGTGTGTAGTCTGAATTGATGTGATAGTGCAGTGGGGTTGAGAATATAATAGGCTTAAGGTTGTAGTGGATGTGAGTTCACAAGGCGTATGAGGTTTGAGGTCTTAAAAAGTGTGATTTCACAATGGATAGAGGTTCACACCAACCAAGAGATCCTAATGAGTGGGTGCTCACAATGGACATGTGGTCATGATTAGCATGTGGTGCTGATGAGTTATGAGGTGTTAATGGGTATGAGGTGCCAATGAATATGAGTTTCTACTAGGGAGTGTGAGACCACAATGAATATAACTCAAGAAGTTCATAAGATCCCAAATGGGTATTGTGTCATTCGGTCTCAGGTCCTAAATTGTTACAGGGTATGAGACCATGGTTGGAGGTGAGGTCACAAAGTACTGTGCATGCTCCCAATATGCAAAAGGTCATTCTATATATGAGGTCCAAATGGGTAATATGCATGAAGTCACTGTGGATATGAGATCACAACCAGTGTGAGTTCCTAATTTGTTTTAGTCCAAAATGGCCCTGTGTTATTAATTGAGGGTGTGTATGAGGTGTGACATCACATTGCCATTAAGGCACATTGTTTTCGAGGTCCTATACATAGTAAGGAAAATAATGCTAATGGGGGTGTGATATCACAATGGGTGTGAGATTACAAGTGGTATGATGTCCTAAACAGTGTGAGGCAACATGGGCCTGAGGTATAATAGCGTGTGTTAGGTACTAATGTGTGTTAGGCTACAATGATTGTTAGGTCATAATATGTGTGAGGTCACAATATTTATGAGGTCCATATTGTCAAAGGTACTACCAAGTGTTAGTTCTCAAGGGGCATGAGGTCATAACAGATATGAAATCACAATTGATGTGTGCTCACAAAGGGTGTGAGGTTTGAATTTGTGTGAAGTCATAATGACAGTGAGTTCACAAATTGTATAAGGTTACAATGTGCTTGAACTTAATGGACTCACAATAGATGTGGGATCACAATGGGCATGAAATCCTAATAGATGTAAACCATAATTGGTGTGACGACACGATGTAAATCAGATCCTAGTGTTTGTGAGGTCACAATGGTATGAGTCCTAATGAGCATAAAGTTATAGTAGATGTCAGGTCTCAAAGCACTGAGGTAACAGTGAGTATGAAATTCTAATGAGCATTATGTTACAGTAGATATGAGGTCCTAATAGAGGTGAGAGATCACTATAAAAATATGGAATATGAGTTCACAGTGAGATTGAAGTCACAATGGGTGTGAGGTCACAATTGGTGTGTGGTCATAATGATCAGGAGTGAAATGGGTGTAGGGTTCAAATGGGATATGAGGGTACAATGAATATGAATATTGAATGTGAGGGCACAGTGAGATTAAAGGCACAATGTGTGTTAGGTCACAACTGGTGTGAGAGCCTAATGTATGTGAGGTCAAAATGTATATGATGTCATAAATATCATAATATTTTCATGGATGTGAGGTCGTAATGCGGAATGTGAGTTTACGGTGGGTAGGAGGTCACTGGACATGAGAACCAAATGGAAGTTTCACGTTCAAAATGGGCATGAGGTCACGAGGTGTGACCTTCTAATGAAGGTACTAGATCAAAATGAATATCAGATCCAAAGAAATGTTTATGGTCAAACTATTAATGGGCATGAGTTATTAATAATGATGAGGTCCCAATAAATGAGAGATCACAACTGATCACAATCCTTATTGAGGAGAGATCACAGTGGGCATGAGATCAGAATGATCATAGGTTGTAATGGAGTTGGGCTCACACTGGGAATTTAATAATAATGGGTGTGAGTTAAAAATGAGGGTTAAGTTTTAGTAGGGTAAGTTCACCACTGGTGTGAAGTACTAGATGTCTTGAGGTCAAATGGTGGGTAGCCCTAATGGATGACAGATTATAATGTTATGAAATCACAATGTATATGAGGTATAATGTTTGTGAGATTATAATGGGTGTGAGGTCACAATGAGTATGTGGTCATATTGGCTGTAATATCATAGCGAATGCGGAGTCACAAAGATGTGAGGCCACAGCTGAATGAGGTCATAATAGATGTGAATACATAATGCAGGTGAGTTCCTAATAGAACCTGAGGATTCAGAGGGCTTAAATCTTAGATTACATGATGTGAAGTCACAGAGGGATTATAGTGGGTGTGAGGATGTAGTGTGTGTGAGGTCACAATGGGTATGAGGTCCAAATCTTCATGATGACACAGTGGATATGAAGTTATGATGGGCACAAGATCTCAATGGGTGTGTAAGATCCTCATAGTTGGAACGTCTAATGAGTATAAGATCACACTGAATATGAGGTCAAAAGTTGTATAAAGTTCTTCTTGGTGTGATTCTTCCCACACAGGGGTGTAAGGATCTAATAAGTTTACACTGAATATGCTGTCACCATAGTTGTGAGGTCACAATGGCTGTCAGGTCCCAATGGTGTTTGTAAATCCACAATGAGAATAAGATCTTAATAGGCCTGAGGTCAATGGGGTTATAGTCCTAATGGATAGGAGATCACTGTGAGTGAGATCAAATAGCCTTTGCTGCTACTGGTTGTGAAGTCACCTGGGTATGAAGTCACAATGCGTGTTAGATCCTTATGAGCACATGATCCTAATGGGTATGAAGTAAAAAATGTTTATATTTCTAATGAGAAGTTTGAAGTAACAATGGATGTCACGTCTTAATATTTTTGAGTTCACAGTGACCATTATTCCTAATGAGTGTGAGGTGGTACAGGGTTTGAGGTCACAATAAGTAGGTACCTTAAGTCATAATTGGCATAAGCTTGCATGGGTGTGTGATCCCAAGAGGCTTGTGGTCATAACTGATTTGGAATGACAATGTGTGTGACAGTGTACAAGTTGGTGTAAGGTCACACATGCTGTCATAATGGCCATGAGGCCCTGGTGGGTGTTGGTCAATAGGCATGAGGTCCTATCAAGTGTTTGAGGTCCCACTGGACATGAGGTCAAAATGGGTGTTGAATTTCAAATGGGCAAGGGTCCCAATGGGTGTGAGATTTTAATGTGCATGTGGTTCCAATGGGTTTGTAGTCCCAATGGGTATTAGGTCCTAATAGGTATTTTGTATACTATCACAATTGGCATGAATCTTAATAGGTAATATTACTGTGGGTGTCAGGTCCAATTGAGGGTATGGTTATGATATCCTAATGAGTGGCTCTCTTATGTGTGTGAAGTCACAATGAGTGTGAGGTCACAATGGGTGTTAGGTATTAGTTGATGTGAAGCCACAATGGGAACTAGGACACGATGTGTATGATATCCTAAGGGCTGGGAGGTGCTAATATCCATGTAGTCACAGTGAATGCAGGGTCACCATGGGAGTGAAGCATGAGTGTGAAATGTGGTCAAAATGGGCATAATACCACATGGGCATGAAAACATAATAGATGTGAGATCCTCAGATTTTATAACTAATCATGGGTGTGAGGTCATAATGGATAGAACATAGAAACAATTGTGAGTTCACAATGTGTGTGATGTCAAAAATTGTGTTTCATAATAGATGTATACCTAATGGATATGTAGTTCAAACTGGGAAAGTTGGCAAAATCAGTGTGAGATTCGGAGAGTGTAAGACCAAACTATACTAAAGTCCTATTGTTTGTAGTGTCAAAATGTGTTTGTGGTCACAATGAGCGTGAGGAGCATATGGATGTGAGACCCTAGTGGGATATAAGGTCAAAATATGGGTGAGGTCACAATGATCACAACAAGGTCCCAATTGGAGCTATGTGGTCACAAGGTTCATGAGGTCACAATGGATCTGAGGTCTTATTGGTATGAAGTGAGATTGGGTCTAATAGGCAGGAGGTCAAAATGTGAAGTGCACAGAATGTATTAGGTATTTGTAGGTGTGAGGTCAGAGGGGACGTAAGGTCTTAATAATGGCATGAAGTTCTAATGGCTGTTAAATACAAATGAGCTGAGGTCACAATGAGCAGGAGCCCCCCCCCCCACATACACACCATGTGTGTAACATTAAATGGATTTGAGGTCTTAATCAGAAGAGTGAAGGGACAATGGGCATGATGTCGAATGCACCTGCATTCAATTAAATGCCTCTCTCACCTCTAGGCTTTTCATCATGGAGTGGAGAATTCCCTCCACCCAGCCAGAGGCACTAGGAGGGCTGAAAGAAGTAACTTAAACTCAGCATGCCTACTTCCTGACAGATGTGAGGTCATAGTGTGTGTGAGTTCACAATGCATTGAAATCATTGTGATGTGACAGTGAATATGTGTCTAATGTGTGTGAGGGAAGAGGGAATGTGAGGACATAGTGAGTTTTTGTTCACAGTAGACCAAGGTCCTAACTGATATGAGGACGCAATTTATGTGAAGCCAAATGGGCACGAAGTTGTAATGAATGTGAGGTCACAATGGATTTGAGTACATAATAGAGCTGTGAAAACACAGTTTGCGTTAGGCTATAATGAACATATCACAATGAGAAACTGTTCCCAGTCGTCATGAGGTCATACTAGGCAAAGTAATTGTGAAGTTCTAACGAGTGTGCAATCACAATGGCTGTGAGGTACACACTTTGCGATCTCAAAGGGTGTGAGCCACAGTGTGCAATGCCCATGTTTCTGAGGTCCAAAGGCTGTAAGGTAGCAATGGGTGTGAGGTCACAATGGGCATGAGCTTCTGATGGGGGTATAAAGCAAGAGTGTATTTAGGAGTGTGAGATCAGTATGCTCGTAAAGTCCTAATGGGGATGAAATCATAATGCCTATGAGGATCTTGTAAATGTTAAGACACAGATTACAGTCGGTATGAGATCAACATGAGCACGGGTTCAAAATGAGTATGAAGTTCTAATAAGAGTATAAGTTCAGAGGGGAGTGATCACAATATGTGAGAGGCCACAATGGGTAGTAGGGCCTAATGCTGTAAGGGGCAATGACTATGGGGTCTAATGTCTATGAATTCTGGAAGGGATGTGTGAAGTCACAATGGGGGAGGTTACATAGGTCATAAGTCACAGAGGTAAGAACCCATAATGGGCATAAAGTCACTATGATTGATGTTCTACTGAGTGTGAGATCCCAATGAATTCTGCGGTCTTAATGGCAGTGGCGAATGTCATAGTGGGCAAGGTCCTACTGGTGCACAGTTACACAATAGGGCAGTGTGAACATTTCTTGTGATATCTCACACCTTCATTTTTCTTTCCCTTCCCTAGATCAGGTAGGCATATAGACAATACCCAGTGTGCCAAAATCATATACAGTAGCCACGTGGCCTACGCCACAGGAAATTCACCTACAACTTTAAATATAACGTCAACAATAGAGTTTGCTTATCCTTGTCTTATATCATCATACATGTATAGCTTTTGAGCTATTGGAATCCACTGAGAGGTCTATTTTAGACCTTTTTATGTTTAGTAGTTGTTTGGTTTTAGATACATAATGTAAGGTAGCTGACCCAAACCTGTGGTAAATACCATTTGATAAGAAGTTTTTTTGTTTCGCGGACCTGGTCTCTAGTATCCCCCCGCCCCCACCTTAACAGTCATATATCAAAGAGACCATTCCCCTTAGTTCTCTGTGTTCTAGGCTTTTCTCACTCAACATTATTTGTTCAAGTTCTGACCATTTCCTGTGAATACCAATATTTTATCATTTTTAATCGCTATGTAGTATTCCATTGTGTATAGGTACCACATTTTTGGATCCATTCATCTGTAGTGGGGCATCTGGGTTGTTTCCATATTTTGGCTATTGTGAACTGTGCAGTGATAAACATGGATGTACAGATGTCTTTTTGATATCCTGAGACCTGTTGTTCAGGACAGATGCCTAGAAGTGGTATGGCTGCGTCATAGGGTATGTCTATGTTGAGCTTTTTGAGGAACCTCCATATTGTTCTCCAAAGTGGTTGTACTAATTTGCACTCCCACCAACAGTGGAGAAGGGTTTCTCTTTCCCAGCATCCTTTCCAGCGTTTGTTGTTGCCTGAGTTCAGAATATAGGCCATTCTAAGTGGAGTGCCGTGGTATCTCAGGGTTGTTTTTATTTGCATTTCCTTTACTGCCAGGGATGTTGAACATTTCCTCATATGTTTCTTGGCCATTTTTTTCTCTTTTTCTGTGAAGTCCCTCTTTAGCTCCTTTGCCCATTTAATAATTGTTTTACTGGGTTTTGAGGGGGTTAGTTTTATGAGTTCTCTGTACATGAGGGATATTAGGCCTTTGTCTGTTGCTGTGCTGGTGAAGATCATTTCCCATATGGTTGGCTGTCTTCCTAGTTTGGTGGCTATGTCTTTAGCTGTGCAGACCTTTTTATGTTGTAGTAGTCTCATTGTTGAGACTCTCCTCTATCTGTTGTGCCCCTGAGACTCTATTCAGGAAGTTCCTTCCTGTGCCTGAAAGTTCTAGCGTCTTTTCTATTCTGTCCTTCAGCAGTTTCAAAGATTCAGGTCTGACGTTGTGATCCTTGATCCATTTTGAGTTAATCTTGGTGCATAGTGATAGGCTAGTGTCTACCTTGAGTTTTCTGCATGTGGCTGCCCAGTTTTCCCAGCACCAATGGTTGAAGAGGCTCTGTTTATTCCATTGTATGTCTTTAGCTCCTTTGTCAAATAGCTGACTTTAAGAATGCGGCTTTATTTCTGGGTCTTCAATTCTATTCCATTGGTCTTCAGTCTGTTTTTATACCAATACCAGGCTGTTTTTGGTATGATGGCTCTATAATAGAGCTTCAAATCTGGTATTGTGATACCTCCTGCACTGCTTCTTTTGCCTAGAATTGTTTTGGCTATTTTCGAGCTTTTTCTGTTCCATATGAATTCATGGGTTGCTTTCTCTATTTCAGTGAAGAATGTAGCTGCAATCTTTTTTTTTTTTTTTTGGCCAGTCCTGGGCCTTGGACTCAGGGCCTGAGCACTGTCCCTGGCTTCTTCCCGCTCAAGGCTAGCACTCTGCCACTTGAGCGACAGCGCCGCTTCTGGCCGTTTTCTGTATATGTGGTGCTGGGGAATCGAACCTAGGGCCTCGTGTATATGAGGCAGGCACCCTTGCCACTAGGCTATATCCCCAGCCCTGTAGCTGCAATCTTGATGGGGATTGCATTGAATTTGTATATCATTTTGGGCATTATGGCCGTTTTCAATATATTGATTCTGCCTACCCACGAGCATGGGAGGTCTTTCCATCTCCTGTGTCCTCTTTGATGTCCCTTTTTAAATTTTCATAGTTCTCATTAAATAGGTCATTCATGTCTTTAGGTAGGTTAATCCCTAGGGAATTTATTCTTTTTTTAGCTATTGTAAATGGTATTTTTTCCATAATTTCCTTTTTTTGCTTGTGCATTGCTGGTGTACAGAAAAGCTGCTGACTTTTGTGGGCTGATTTTGTATCCTGCTACTTTGCCAAGATTGCTTATTAGGTGTAGGAGTTTGGGGACTGATTTTTTTGTGTCCTTCAGATATAAGATCATGTCATCTACGAATAGGGATAGTTTGATTTTGTCTGTGCCTATGTGGATCCCTTTGATGCCCTCCTCTTGCCTTATTGCTATGGCTAGGGATTCCAGCACTATATTGCATAGAAGCGGGGGGAGTGGGCATCCTTGTCTTGTTCCTGAGTTCAGGGGAAATGGTTTTAGTTTCTCCCCATTTAATATGATATTAGCACTTGGTCTGTTGTATATGGCTTTATTGTTTTAATGAATGTTCCCTCTAGTCCTGTTCTCTCCAGGGCTTTTAACATGTATTGGTGTTGTATTTTGTCAAAGGCTTTGTTGGGGCTCGCTCTCTCTACTTCCCCTCACTTGGGGGGAGGGAAGGGGCTTGTCTGCCCCTTCCTGGGTGGTCCTTTATCATTCTCACGTGGGAGCGATGGCTATAGGTAGCCTCGGTGGCCTGTGGTCGCAGGGTGCCCCAAAACCGCCAAGAACGACACAGATGCGTGGGCCCCTGGAGAAAACCTCTAGGGCTTCTGTTTATTCAAATGAGGAGCCCCCCAGATATACCCCTAAAGAGGGCACATGAGAGGGGCCCCTGATTGGTCCCAAGAAGCTGTCCCTCAAGTGATGTCAGGAGACTTCCCTTGTGGGCAGAGGTCCAATCCCCCAATGATGGGCCCCTGGGGTACCCCTCCGCCATAGCACACGTGCTAGCCCCAGGAACAGGGGCTTCTCTTCCTGTTAAAGACAGGAAGGAGAGGGACAGCCCGAGGTCAGCTGTGGCCCCTTAAAGGTACAGCTGACCCCAACAGGCATCGGCTGGGATGATGATGTGATTCTTGGTCCTGGCTCTCTTGTAGTGGTGAATTATGTTTATTGAATTGTGGATGTTGGACCATCCTTGTGACTGTGGGATGAAGCCTACTTGATCGTGATGTATGATTTTCTTGATCAGTTTCTGGATCCTGTTAGCTAATACTTTGTTGATGTTGTTTGGAGGTTTTATTGGCTCCATCTCTCCCATTACTTAGGGAAATGGAATCACCCATTTGAAGGGAAGAGACAAGACTGAATGTCAGGGAATTTGAATCTCTCTTCATGGCATGCTGCAAAGGAGGAGGCAGAAGAGTTGAGGAGCTAAGACTGTGTGGCTTCTACACATTCACAAGTGCCAAGTGCAGGGTTGGAGCTTATCAGGATGCTTGTAATTTTGTTTCCCCCTTGTGGTTAAAAATCAGAGCTTTTTGAAAGCTCCTCTAATAAATTAAACAGTGGCCTTTTTATATCTGCGATTGAGGTTTATTTAAGAATGTCTGTTCAGGAGCAGAGAGCCCTGATTTGGAATCTCTAGCCTGAAAATAAATCTGGGTTCTAAGAAATTATGGTGTGTGTGTGTGTGTGTGTGTGTGTGTATGTGTGTGTGTGTGTGTGTGTGTAACAATCAGGGAACTCCTAGTGTCAAAAATATATGGTTAAGGGGCTGGGAATACGGCCTAGTGGCAAGAGTGCCTGCCTCATATACATGAGGCCCTGGGTTCGATTCCCCAGCACCACATATACAGAAAATGGCCAGAAGTGGCGCTGTGGCTCAAGTGGCAGAGTGCTAGCCTTGAGCAAAAAGAAGCCAGGGACAGTGCTCAGGCCCTGAGTCCAAGCCCAGGACTGGCCAAAAAAAAAAAAAAAAAAAAAAATATATATATATATATATATATATATATATATATATATATATATATATGGTTAATAGATCCTGGAATTGGAAATACTGACCTTTCATTTTGTTTTTCAATTTTTTAAATAAGTGATGAGTCTAAACAGATGACTTATCTGTCCTTCTGTTTAGCTTTTCAAGACTGTCTTTATGAGAAATTCCAAAATAAAAAAAACTGTCGGGAGCCGAGCTAGCAGCTAAGCTCATCCTGACCTCTGGCTGTGCTATTATCACCAGGACGTGTTAAATGCAAGGACCTTCGTTGACGGCCACTACCCGGAATTGCTTTGCTATTGTCCGCACCTTGCTATGTCCGCCGGAGTAGATTCCTATGTTAATCTACCTTGTCCTGTGTCTACTGTAATCAAATGTTTGAGAACTTCTAAGCCTCTTTGTGTTCTGGAATTTTAACAACCCTATGCTATTCCCTGGTTCCAAAACTGCGTGTAAGCTGGGAGTGAGAATAAACGTGGCTGCACTCTTGAGTTTCAACCTTATGGCTGCAGACCTCCCGTACCCCGTCTTTGTCTCTTGTCTTTTTTCTCTTGCCTTATTTTTCCTTTTCCTTAATCCCGCCGCCCCTCAGTCAGGATTCCCGTTTCACTGCCGGCAGGCTCGGCAGGAAAATCTAGGATGAAGTCACGTGGTTCTTTTGGCTTTGTGTTTGCATTTTCTGTTATTATTGGTTGGCCCTGCTTTTTCATTCCAAACTGTGGAGTGGGGTTGGATTACTAGGGTCTAAGAAGCCTGAATTCTGCCTCTGACACAGAGAAAGCAGCACAGCTCCACAAGGCCACTGCAGAGTCTGACTTACAGTCTGTGCTTCCTGCTCCTTCAGCTTTGAGGTTGCTATAGGGCCAGAACTGAGGATTGCAAAATTTGTTTATTTTATTTATATATAGTGATTGATTCTAATGGACACGTGGATTTTATTTTTTTCCCCAACCATTTTTTTCCAATATTTCCTGAAGGACAGAACTTAGATTAAAAAATAAAATAAATGTTAATTTCCATCCATCATCCTGTGCGGTGATTACAATCCCAATCATCTCGCTTTTCATCAATAATTGTAATATGGAGGAGAGAGAAAGATGGCGCGGAAAGAATAGGGAGGCACCCCGACTCGCACCAACTGAATAGCGAGCTGGGAACTTCAACACCCAACACCCCACCAAGAACCCAGCAAAACCAGCATCCAGAAGCAGTGGAGAAATGCAGGAAAACAAAAAGGAGCAAAAAAGAAGAACCGAAAACCTACACGGAGCCGGAGATTCACCGGGGCACCCTCCCCCCACCAGCCGACCCTGGCCCAAACAGGGTCAGGCTGGGAAAGGGGAACCCGGCGATCGGCAGACAGGCTGCCAGGAGCGCAGAATCCATATAGCCGGAGACCCCACGGACACAAGGCAGGGGGCGGACCAAGACACACCCAGCAGCGACGAGAAGTTCGGGTCCACACCGGATTCGGACAAGGGAACCCAGCGCGGCAGAAAGAGGGAAGGGGGGAAGCCACCACAACACTTCGCCAACCCCTGAAGGGCCAACGGCTGCGCGGGACACACACACAAAGCAGCAAAAGTGAGTCCCCCATAATCCCTTCCCCCAACGGGAGACCCAAGCCCAACAAAGAAGCTATATCTCCCTCCCTCCCCCTCCCCACTCCCGTGGGAACAAAGAACCCCCAAATCAGGCGGGAAGCTCCCATCAGGTGCTGGGAAGCCAGTCTAGCAGGGGGAGGGCGGAAGAGCCCCAAGCCCCCAAAGGTTCCTGAACTGGCAAAACTGGCCCCGTCCCCTTCCCAACAGGGGCCAGGGGACGGCTGGCAGGGCAAGCCCCACCCGAGGCGCCTGGACCTTGCGGACTCTTACAACTAAAATCACAGGCGCTGGTGGGCAATACCAGCCCAGCAGGGTCACCTGAGCCTGATCACGTCCCCCCCCCTCGCAGCGAAGGCGAGGTCTGAGGGTGCCAAGCCACACCTGGACAGTCGATCCCACTGGGCCCCACACATACTGCCTCCCCCACCCCCAACGGACTCGCGGGAGGGCGCAAGCACAACCCAACAACCCAGGGCTCGCTCTGGGAGGCAGACCCCGCTAAAGTGCCTGTTGTAGGGGACTCACAGTGCACAGGAGGGCGGGGCCCCGGCGAAAGTGCCCGCTCTGGTAAGCGTGCCCTGCACTGGTGGGCGGGGCCACAGCGACAGCACCTGCTGCCGTGGACACGCCTACACAGAAGGGAGGGAAGACCTACACACACCTCCAGATGTGCAAATCACAAAGAAACATAACTCAGTTCATCAAAGGGCAAGCCAACTCGCCAGCTCCAAAAAGCAGCACGACTGAAGAGGAGATGGAGAATAAAAAAGCAAATGAGGCCATGTTAACAGGAATGATCGAAAGCGTCAGAAATGAAATCAGAAAACAATTCCAGGAGTTTAGAGCGGAAATCTGGAAGGACACCCAGGAAGCCAAGAAAGAAATGGAAGCAAAACTGGATACAATGCAAGCCTCGTTTAAAGAAATGGAAGCAAAAAGGATACAATGCAAGCCGCCTTTAAAGAAAATCTCCACACCCTGAGAATTGAAATGCATGAAAAAATAGATTTAAAATACAACTCTTTAAAGGAAGAAATTTCCACGATCAGAGCTGATATGACAACCATGAATAGCTCTCTGACATCCATAAACTCCGCAATTGAAACCATAACACAAAGAGTTGACCATATGGAATCCAGAATCTCTCGCCTGGACGATGAAGCAGCTGACAACAACCAGAAAATGACCACACTCCAAGAAAAGGTGAAGCTTCAGGGAAGATTAATCCAGGAACTAATGGGCAAAGACAAGAGATATAATCTGCGCATAATTGGAATAGAAGAAAGAGCCGAATATCAGAGCAGAGGACTTAATCATGTTCTCAATAAAGTTATTGCAGAAAACTTCCCCAATCTCACAGGGGACCCCATCCAGGTAACCGAAGCCTATAGGACACCTGGCAGGCCAGACCCCAGGAAAACCACCCCAAGGCACATAATATTCAAGACTACAGACCTCAAGATTAAAGAGCAAATTCTGAATTCAGCCAAAGCAAAGAAGGAAACTTTTTTCAATGGGAAGAGGATTCGAATAACATCCGACTTATCCACACAAACTTACCAAGCTCGAAGCGAGTGGAAGAACACCATCCAAGTACTTCAGAATAACAATTTACAAACTCGGATCAAATATCCAGCGAAACTGGAGTTCACATTCAAAGGGAGAACCAGATCTTTCCACACCAAAGAGGAGCTAAAGGAGTATGTGAATAAAAAACAAGCTCTACAGCGAATATTAAGAGGGGAAGCCCACCCAACAGAGATCGTAAAAGACACACAGACAGAATCAGAAAGAAACTTCAATAGCCAAAGTCCAGCAGAAAGACCAGCTCACTAAAGACAAGAAGAAAAAAAAAAAAAAAACAGGAAAAAACAGCCCAACAAGAAAATGGAAGGAGAAAAAACACCCTTATCCTTGATCTCTTTAAATATAAATGGCTTAAACTCCCCGATTAAGAGGAGCAGACTGGCAGAATGGATCCGCAAACAAAAAGTTGACATCTGCTGTCTACAAGAGACCCACCTTACAGCAAGGGACAAAAACAGGCTTCGAATGAAAGGATGGAGCAAGATCTACCAAGCAAATGCACCCACCAAAACGGCAGGTGTAGCCATTCTGATCTCAGACAAGCTGGACTTCTCTTTAAAGTCCACTCAAAAAGACAAAGAAGGACACTACATATTAATACAAGGAAAAATCCAGAATCAAGACATCACGGTGGTAAATGTATACTCACCGAACAAAAGAGGCCCGACATATGTCAAGCAAATTCTCACAGAATTACAGAGCAAGATAGATGCAAACACAATCATAGTGGGTGACTTTAGTACTCCTCTCTCTCCAAGAGACAGATCCAACACCCAGAGGATTAGTAAGGGAGCTGAGGACCTAAATAACACCATTTCCCAAATGGATCTAACAGACCTATATAGAACCTTCCACCCTACAGAGACCCAGTACACCTTCTTTTCAGCAGCCCATGGATCATATTCCAAAATAGACCACGTCATAGCCCACACAAAGAACCTCAGCAAATACAAAAGTATTGACATCATCCCATGTATCTGATCACAGTGGATTAAAGGTAACCCTCAACAACAAAGGATACCACAGAGCCTATACACACTCTTGGAGGCTAAACCCCACGCTGCTATTCAACACTTGGGCCACAGATCAAATTAAAGATGAAATCAAGGAATTCATAAGCCACAATGACAAAGAAAACACATCACAAAGAAACCTATGGGACACAGCTAAGGCAGTACTGAGGGGCAAGATCATTGCACTCAGTACCCACATTAAAAGAATGGAAGCAGAGCAGGTGAATAACCTCACGATGAAACAAAAACAACTGGAGAAACAAGAAATGACAGAATCTAAAACGACTAGGAGGGGAGAGATTACAAAGATTATAGAAGAGATAAATCTGATTGAAAATAGAAAGACCATTCAACAAATAACTAAGACTAAAAGCTGGTTCTTTGAGAAAATAAACAAAATTGACAGACCCCTTGCAAGACTCACAAAAAAAAGAAGAGAAGAGACTCATATTCGTAAAATCAGGGACTCCACAGGAAAAATTACGACAAGTACACACGATATTCAAACAATCATAAGGAGCTATTTCCAAAAGCTCTACTCAGCAAAAAACAATAATTTTACAGAAATGGATCAATTCTTAGAGAAGTATAAACTGCCCAAACTGAACCAAGAAGAAATAAATCAACTAAATAAACCAATAACTTACAGTGAGATACAAGAGGTAATCAAGAACCTCCCTACTAAGAAAAGCCCAGGCCCAGATGGATTCACCAACGAATTCTACAAAACCTTTAGTGAGGAGCTAATTCCAATACTCCTCAAACTCTTCCGCGAAATAGAAATGGAGGGAGAAATCCCAAACTCATTCTATGAAGCTAATATCATACTCATCCCCAAACCAGGCAAAGATCCAACAAAAAAAGAGAACTACAGACCAATATTACTAATGAACACAGATGCAAAGCTTCTCAATAAAATATTAGCTAACAGGATCCAGAAACTGATCAAGAATATCATACATCATGACCAAGTAGGCTTCATCCCTCAGTCACAAGGATGGTTCAACATCCGTAAATCAATCAATGTAATTCACCACATAAACAGAACTAAAATCAAGAATCACATTGTTATCTCAGTTGATGCCCAAAAAGCCTTCGACAAAATACAACATCCATACCTATTAAAAGCTTTGGAGAGAACAGGAATAGATGGAACATTCCTCAAAACAATAAAAGCCATATACAACAGACCAACTGCTAATATCATATTAAATGGAGAGAAACTTAAATCATTCCCCCTAAACACAGGAACAAGACAAGGATGCCCACTCTCCCCACTTCTGTTCTACATAGTGCTGGAATCCCTAGCCATAGCAATAAGGCAAGAGGAGGACATCAAAGGGATCCACGTCGGCAAGGAAGAAATCAAGTTATCCCTATTCGCAGACGACATGATCTTATATCTCAAGGACCCAAAAAACTCAGTACCCAAACTCCTACATCTAATAAACCAATTTGGCAAAGTAGCAGGATACAAAATCAATCCACAAAAGTCAGCAGCTTTTCTGTACACCAGCAATAGACAAACAGAAAAGGAAATTAGGGAAACAATTCCATTTACAGTAGCCAAAAAAAGAATAAAGTACCTAGGGATCAACTTAACCAAGGACGTGACGGACCTATTCAATGAAAACTACAAAAATCTAATAAGGGAAATCAAAGAAGACACAAGGAGATGGAAAGACCTCCCATGCTCATGGGTAGGCAGAATCAATATAGTGAAAATGGCCATATTGCCCAAATTTTTATACAAATTCAATGCAATACCTATCAAAATCCCAGCCACATTCTTCACTGAAATAGAGAAACCAGTCCATAAATTCATATGGAACAGCAAAAAACCTAGAATAGCCAAAGCAATTCTAGGCAAAAAACATAGTGCAGGAGGTATCACCATACCAGACTTCAAGCTCTACTACAAGGCCATCATAACAAAAACAGCATGGTATTGGTATAAAAACAGATCGGAAGACCAGTGGATTAGAATTGAAGACCCAGAAATAAAACCGCACTCTTACAGCCAACTGATATTCGACAAAGGAGCTAAAGACATACAATGGAATAAACATAGCCTCTTCAACTACTGGTGCTGGGAGAACTGGGCAGCCATATGCAGAAAACTCAAAGTAGACCCAAGCCTATCACCATGCACCAAGATCAACTCAAAATGGATCAAGGACCTCAATATCAGACCTGAATCCTTGAAACTACTGAAGGACAGAGTAGGAAAGACACTAGAACTTATAGGCACAGGAAGGAACTTCCTGAATAGAGTCCCAGGGGCACAACCAATAGGGGAAAGACTTGACAAATGGGACTACTACAAATTAAAAAGTTTCTGCACAGATAAGGACATAGCCACCAAAATAGAAAGACAACCAACGATATGGGAAAGGATATTTACCAGCAGAGCAACAAAGGCCTGATATCTGTCATTTACAGAGAACTCAAAATCTAAGCCCCTCCAAGCCCAATAAACCTATTAGGAAATGGGCAAAGGAGGTAAAGAGAGACCTCACAAGAGAAGCTATAAAAATGGCAAAGAAACAAATGAGGAAATGCTCAACATCCCTGGTAGTAAAGGAAATGCAAATCAAAACAACCCTGAGATACCACCTCACCCTAATTAGAATGGCCTATACTCTGAACTCAGGCGACAACAAATGCTGGAGGGGGTGCGGGAAAAGAGGAACCCTTCTCCTTTGTTGGTGGGAGTGAAAATTAGTACAACCACTTTGGAGAACAGTATGGAGGTTTCTCAAAAAGCTCAATATAGACCTACCCTATGACCCAGACATACCACCCCTAGGCATCTATCCTAAACAGCACACCCCAAGATATCAAAAAGACATTTGTACTTCCATGTTTATCGTGGCACAATTCACAATAGCAAAAATATGGAAACAACCCAGATGCCCCTCCACAGACGAATGGATCCAAAAAATATGGTACTTATACACAATGGAATACTACATAGCGATTAGGAATGGTGAAATATTGTTATTTGCAGGGAAATGGTCAGAACTCGAACAAAAAATGTTGAGTGAGACAAGCCTAGAACCCAGAAAACAAAGGTGCATGATCTCCCTGATATATGACTGTTAACAAAGGGAGACGGAGAGACAGTAGAGACCAAGTCTGTGAAACCAAAAACTGCTTGTCAAATAGTATTCCCCACAAGATTGGGGCAGCGACCCAACAGCATGTAACTAAACGAAAAACAATTACTCAACATATAAAGGTCAAAAATTGACCTCTCAGGAGAATACAATAGCTCAAAAGCTAAGTATTTACATTCATATAAGACTACTGTCGACATATGGTCTAATATCGACATTACATTTAAAGCCCTAGGCAAATTTTCTTGGGCATGGCCACGTGGCTACTGTATATGTTCTTGGTACATTGTATATCGTATATATGTCTACTTGACCTAGAGGAGGGATAGAAAAACAGGGTGTAAGATATCACAAGAAATGTACACACTGCCCTACTATGTAACTGTACTCTTTTTGCACAACACCTTGTCAAAAAAATTGTGTTCAATTAATAAATAAATTAAATTTAAAAAAAAAAGGAAACGAGGGAACCTTTCACCAGAAAAAAAGTTCTCAGTCCAATTCCCTATAAGAAAATGTATTCAGATAACAGCCATAGAAGCAGGGCCATAGGTTCTGTTGGTTACATAGGTACGTACGTTAGTCAAAACACCTACAACCGAACAATTATACTATAAAATTTAATTGTCTTGTAACTCATGAGAACCCCGAATTTTCAAAAGATTAAAAACTCAGTGCCTTCTCATACTTGGATAACAATTAACCCCTGCCCAGTTTGACTCTTGAAAAAACATGCATTCTAAAGCAACACCCAAAACAGGAGGAAAAGAGAACTATTATCCCACCAGTGTTTTCTTTAGCTTCAATACCATCAGCATTCTTTTATCTACTCCAGACAGAAGCAGAAGTGCACCTACACTGAACCACAAATGGACTGCAGTGAATAATACACCATTTAGAGGGGATGAGAGGAACAGCATTGTGTGCTACGCGTACTCCCTGCAAGTACACAATAGGGTGTGTATGCAGGTCATAGATGAGGCCTGGTATTTATTGTTTTTATCATGAATGTGGAAGTGAAATTCCAAGGTAATGTCCAGTTTTCTTTTTCCTACAGGTAGACAAACTGATTGAGAATAAGATGAAGAGAAGATTTGGCATTTCTCGGGGAAATTCCAAAGGTATTCCGAAGGTGAACTGAGATCTAGGGTGATGCAAAGACATAATACTAAACACATGAAGGTCCAAAGAAGGCTCAGAAGACTGACAGCAAAGGAAGAAAATATAACACTGTTGGCAGACTTGAGACAAGACTATTGGGGTAATTATCACAGAACTAATAAAGCGATGATGATATTAATAACAGAAATACCTGCACAGTGTGAAAATATCAGCCTAGTAACCCACTGAATTCATAAGAGAAGCCAAGGGAAGGAAATAAGAAGTAGCACGTGTGGAAATGTCTTAAGAAACCAAAACTAGAAAAGTTATCAAAACAGTGAGTAGAGTTGGGTAGATGAAGGGCTTACAATTGAGTGGAAAGTGAGCTCTCAGAAAGGTTGCTATGGAGAGGCTACTTGGCAGAATTTCCCTGAACCAAGGTGGAAGGTCTAGATATTAAACAGCCCCAGTGAAGAATTGCTTGAGCCAGGGTATCCGCGGGTAGGTCGGATGGGGCTTGAGCCAAAGAACCTGGGGTCTCTTTCTTTAGGAGGCTGAGCCCACAGGTGTGGCCCATCAACAATGATCTCCTCCTCCCCCTCCTGTGGCCCCTCCCCCCAGATAGGGTGTGTTCCGGTGCAGGCTGGTTCTTTCCCATGTCCTTTTTCACTGGAGAAGAGTTGGCACATACCGGCTTGGGTCATTGTTTAGGGAGTCGCTGATCTCCGATGCACCAGTTCAGCTGATGGCAGTGCTCTGTATTTTGTCAAGATAAATACATGAAATGTGTGTGTGTGTGTAACCATATATGTGTGTGTGTTTATAGTCATAAACATATGCGTACTTATATTTATGTACGCACATATTCCTGTATATTTACCCTTCTGCAGCCCTGCCTGACAATTTATCTAACATCCAAGTCTATAGATTGTTATTGAAGAGAAAAATGCCCCTTCATCAGAGTAGTGCATTTAGTAACGGAGATAGCATTGTAAATGCCATCCAAGTGGAGCTCAGTATGGAGGGGCACTCATGCGTTGTTAGGCC
>NW_025959267.1:0-27570 GCF_023159225.1 Perognathus longimembris pacificus | reverse complement strand
TTATCTCTCTCCCCTCACCACAAATCAGATTCTTCTGAGGAGTTCCCCGTACATTATCCTTTCCCCTGTTCAATTACCTTAACAAGCTACAGCTGTTTTTATTCTCAGAAGGTTTACTCCCTGATATACAGCTGCCTACCCCCTTCGTAAGTGCAGGTCCTAAATGAGCTATTTTCAATGTTCCCTCACCACAATCCAGATTCTTTTGGGGAGTTACCAGTACAGAAACCATACAAGGAAGTACTTAGTTTATTAAGCTACTGCTTTTCTTAATCTCAGTGGAGATATTTACTAATAAACAGCTACCTACGCAGCATATTCATGTCGTTCCTAAATGAGCTTTTATCTCTCTCCGATCACCACAAATCAGATTCTTCTGAGGAATTCCCAGTACATTATCCTTTCCCCTGTGTAATTACCTTAACAAGCTCCAGCTGTTTTTATTCTCAGAAGGTTTACTCCCTGATATACAGCTGCCTACCCCCTTCGTAAGTGCAGGCCCTAAATGAGTTTTTTCTCTGTTCCCTCACCACAATCCAGATTCTTTTGGGGAGTTACCAGTACAGTAACCATACCAGGAAGTACTTAATTTATTAAGCTTCTGCTTTTCTTAATCTCAGTGGAGATATTTACTGATAAACAGCTACCTACGCAGCATGTTCATTTCGTTCCTAAATGAGCTTTTATCTCTCTCCCCTCACCACAAATCAGATTCTTCTGAGGAGTCCCCAGTACATTATCCTTTCCCCTGTGTAATTACCTTAACAAGCTCCAGCTGTTTTTATTCCCAGAAGGTTTACTCCCTGATATACAGCTGCCTACCGCCTTCGTAAGTGCAGGTCCTAAATGAGCTTTTTTCTCTGTTCCCTCACCACAATCCAGATTACTTTGAGGAGTTCCCAGTACAGTAACCACACCAGGAAGTACTTAATTTATTAAGCTACTGCTTTTCTTAATCTCAGTGGAGATATTTACTGATAAACAGCTACGTATGCAGCATGTACATGTCGTTCCTAAATGAGCTTTTATCTCTCTCCCCTCACCACAAATCAGATTCTTCTGAGGAGTTCCCAGTACATTTTCCTTTCCCCTGTGTAATTACCTTAACAAGCTCCAGCTGTTTTTATTCTCAGAAGGTTTACTCCCTGATATACAGCTGCCTACCCCTCTCGTAAGTGCAGGTCCTAAATGAGCTTTTTTTCTCTGTTCCCTCACCACAATCCAGATTCTTTTGGGGAGTTACCAGTACAGTAACCATACCAGGAAGTACTTAATTTATTAAACTACTGCTTTTCTTAATCTCAGTGGAGATATTTACTGATAAACAGCGACCTATGCAGCATTTTCATGTCGTTCCTAAAAGAGCTTTTATCTCCCTCCCCTCACCACAAATCAGATTCTTCTGAGGAGTTCCCGGTACATTATCCTTTCCCCTGTGTAATTACCTTAACAAGCTCGAGCTGTTTTTATTCTCATAAGGTTTACTCCCTGATATACAGCTGCCTACTCCCTTCGTAAGTGCAGGTCCTAAATGAGCTTTTTTCTCTGTTCCCTCACCACAATCCAGATTCTTTTGGGGAGTTACCAGTACAGTAACCGTACCAGGAAGTACTTAATTTATTAAGCTACTGCTTTTCTTAATCTCAGTGGAGATACTTACTGATAAACAGCTACCTATGCAGCATTTTCATGTCGTTCCTAAATGAGCTTTTATCTCTCTCCCCTCACCACAAATCAGATTCTTCTGAGGAGTTCCCACTACATGACCCTTTCCCCTGTGTAATTACCTTAACAAGCTCCAGCTGTTTTTATTCTCAGAAGATTTACTCCCTGATATACAGCTGCCTACCCCCTTCGTAAGTGCAGGTCCTAAATGAGCTTTTTTCTCTGTTCCCTCACCACAATCCAGATTCTTTTGCGGAGGTACCAGTACAGTAACCATACCAGGAAGTACTTAGTTTATTAAGCTACTGCTTTTCTTAATCTCAGTGGACATATTTACTGATAAACAGCTACCTACGCAGCATGTTCATGTCGTTCCTAAATGAGCTTTTATCTCTCTCCCCTCACCACAAATCAGATTCTTCTGAGGAGTTCCCAGTACATTATCCTTTCCCCTGTGTAATTACCTTAACAAGCTCCAGCTGTTTTTATTCTCAGAAGGTTTACTCCCTGATATACAGCTGCCTACCCCCTTCGTAAGTGCAGGTCCTAAATGAGCTTTTTTCTCTTTTCCCTCACCACAATCCAGGTTGTTTTGGGGAGTTACTACTACAATAACAATGCCAGGAAGTACTTAATTTATTAAGCAACTGCTTTTCTTAATCTCAGTGGAGATTTTTACTGATAAACAGCTACCTACGCAGCATGTTCATGTCGTTCCTAAATGAGCTTGTTTCTCTGTTCTCTCACCATATTCCAGATTCTTTTGGGGAATTACCAGTACAGATACCATACCAGGATGTACTTAATTTATTAAGCTACTGCTTTTCTTAATCTCAGTGGAGATATTTACTGATAAACAGCTACCTACGAAGCATGTTCATGTCGTTCCTAAATGAGGTTTTATCTCTCTCCCCTCACCACAAATCAGATTCTTCTGAGGAGTTCCCAGTACATTATCCTTTCCCCTGTGTAATTATCTTAACAAGCTCCAGCTGTTTTTATTCTCAAAAGGTTTACTCCCTGATATACAGCTGCCTACCCCCTTCGTAAGTGCAGGTCCTAAATGAGCTTTTTTCAATGTTCCCTCACCACAATCCAGATTCTTTTGGGGAGATACCAGTACAGAAACCATACAAGGAAGTACTTAGTTTATTAAGCTACTGCTTTTCTTAATCTCAGTGGAGATATTTACTAATAAACAGCTACCTACGCAGCATATTCATGTCGTTCCTAAATGAGCTTTTATCTCTCTGCCCTCCCGACAAATCTGATTCTTCTGAGGAGTTCCCAGTACATTATCCTTTCCCCTGTGTAATTACCTTAACAATCTCCAGCTGTTTTTATTCTCAGAAGCGATACTCCCTGATATACAGCTGCCTACCCCCTTCGTAAGTGCAGGTCCTAAATGAGCTTTTTTCTCTGTTCCCTCACCACAATCCAGATTCTTTTGGGGAGTTACCAGTACAGTAACCATACCAGGAAGTACTTAATTTATTAAGCTACTGCTTTTCTTAATCTCAGTGGAGATATTTACTGATAAACAGCTACCTACGCAGCATGTTCATGTCGTTCGTAAATGAGCTTTTATCTCTCTCCCCTCACCACAAATCAGATTCTTCTGAGGAGTTTCCAGTACATTATCCTTTCCCCTGTGTAATTACCATAACAAGCTCCAGCTGTTTTTATTTTCAGAAGGTTTACTCCCTGATATACAGCTGCCTACCCCCTTCGTAAGTGCAGGTCCTAAATGAGCTTTTTTCTCTGTTCCCTCACCACAATCCAGATTCTTTTGGGGAGTTACCAGTACAGTTACCATACCAGGAAGTACTTAATTTATTAAGCTACTGCTTTTCTTAATCTCAGTGGAGATATTTACTGATAAACAGCTACCTACACAGCATGTTCATGTCGTTCCTAAATGAGCTTTTATCTCTCTCCCCTCACCACAAATCAGATTCTTCTGAGGAGTTCCCAGTACATTATCCTTTCCCCTGTGTAATTACCTTAACAAGCTCCAGCTGTTTTTATTCTCAGAAGGTTTACTCCCTGATATACAGCTGCCTAACCCCTTCGTAAGTGCAGGTCCTAAATGAGTTTATTTCTCTGTTCCCTCACCACAATCCAGATTCTTTTGGGGAGTTACCAGTACAGGAACCATACCAGGAAGTACTTAATTTATTAAGCTACTGCTTTTCTTAATCTCAGTGGAGATATTTACTGATAAACAGCTACCTACGCAGCATGTGCATGTCGTTCTTAAATGAGCTTTTATCTCTCTCCCCTCACCACAAATCAGATTCTTCTGAGGAGTTCCCAGTACATTATCCTTTCCCCTGTGTAATTACCTTAACAAGCTCCAGCTTTTTTATTCTCAGAAGGTTTACTCCATGATATACAGCTGCCTATCCCCTTCGTAAGTGGAGGTCCTAAATGAGTTTATTTCTCTGTTCCCTCACCACAATCCAGATTCTTTTGGGGAGTTACCAGTACAGTAACCATACCAGGAAGTAATTAATTTATTAAGCTACTGCTTTTCTTAGTCTCAGTGGAGATATTTACTGATAAACAGCTACCTACGCAGCATGTTCATGTCGTTCCTAAATGAGCTTTTATCTCTCTCCCCTCACCACAAATCAGATTCTTCTGAGGAGTTCCCAGTACATTATTCTTTCCCCTGTGTAACTACCTTTACAAGCTCCAGCTGTTTTTTTTCTCAGAATTTTTACTCCCTGATATACAGCTCCCTACCCCCTTCTTAAGTGCAGGTCCTAAATGAGCTTTTTTCTCTGTTCTCTCACCACAATCCAGATTCTTTTGGGGAGTTACCAGTACAGTAACCATACAAAAAAGTACTTAATTTAATAAGCTACTGCTTTTCGTAATCTCAGTGGAGATATTTACTGATAAACAGCTACCTACGCAGCATGTTCATGTCGTTTGTAAATTAGCTTTTATCTCTCTCCCCTCACCACAAATCAGATTCTTCTGAGGAGTTCCCAGTACATTATCCTTTCCCCTCTGTAATTACCTTAACAAGCTCCAGCTGTTTTTATTCTCAGAAGGTTTACTCCCTGATATACTGCTGCCTAACCCCTTCGTAAGTGCAGTTCCTAAATGAGCTTTTTTTCTCTGTTCCCTCACCACAATCCAGATTCTTTTGGGGAGTTACCAGTACAGTAACCATACCAGGAAGTACTTAATTTATTAAGCTACTGCTTTTCTTAATCTCAGTGGAGATATTTACTGATAAACAGCTACCTACGCAGCATGTTCATGTCGTTCCTACATGGGCTTTTATCTCTCTCCCCTCTCCACAAATCAGATTCTTCTGAGGAGTTCCCAGTACATTATCCTTTCCCCTGTGTAATTACCTTAACAAGCTCCAGCTGTTTTTGTACTCAGAAGGTTTACTCCCTGATATACAGCTGCCTACCCCCTTCGTAAGTGCAGGTCCTAAATGAGGTTTTTTCTCTCTTCCCTCACCACAATCCAGATTCTTTTGGGGAGTTACCAGTACAGTAACCATACCAGGAAGTACTTAATTTATTAAGCTACTGCTTTTCTTAATCTCAGTGGAGATATTTACTGATAAACAGCTACCTACGCAGCATGGTCATGTCGTTCCTAAATGAACTTTAATCTCTCTCCCCTCACCACAAATCAGATTCTTCTGAGGAGTTCCCAGTACATTATCCTTTCCCCTGTGTAATTACCTTAATAAGCTCCAGCTGTTTTTATTCTCAGAAGGTTTACTCCCTGATATACAGCTGCCTACCCCCTTCGTAAGTGCAGGTCTTAAATGAGCTTTTTTCTCTGTTCCCTCACCACAATCCAGATTCTTTTGGGGAGTTACCAGTACAGTAACCATACCAGGAAGTACTTAATTTATTAAGCTACTGCTTTTCTTAATCTCAGTGGAAATATTTACTGATAAACAGCTACCTACGCAGCATGTACATGTTTTCCTAAATGAGCTTTTATCTCTCTCCCCTCACCACAAATCAGATTCTTCTGAGGAGGTCGCAGTACATTACCCTTTCCCGTGTGTAACTACCTTAACAGGCTCCAGCTGTTTTTATTCTCAGAAGGTTTACTCCCTGATATACAGCTGCCTACGCCCTTCGTAAATGCAGGTCCAAAATGAGCTTTTTTCTCTGTTCCCTCACCACAATCCAGATTCTTTTGTGGAGTTACCAGTACAGTAACCATACCAGGAAGTACTTAATTTATTAAGCTACTGCTTTTCTTAATCTCAGTGGAGATATTTACTGATAAACAGCTACCAATGCAGCAGGTTCATGTCGTTCCTAAATGAGCTTTTATCTCTCTCCCCTCACCACAAATCAGATTCTTCTGAGGAGTTCCCGGTACATTATCCTTTCCCCTGTGTAATTACCTTAACAAGCTCCAGCTGTTTTTATTCTCAGAAGGTTTACTCCCTGATATACAGCTGCCTACCCCCTTCGTAAGTGCAGGTCCTAAATGAGCTTTTTTCTCTGTTCCCTCACCACAATCCAGATTCTTTTGGGGAGTTACCACTACAGTAACCATACCAGGAAGTACTTAATTTATTAAGCTACTACTTTTCTTAATCTCAGTGGAGATATTTACTGATAAACAGCTACCTACGCAGCAGGTTCATTTCGTTCCTAAATGAGCTTTTATCTCTCTCCCCTCACCACAAATCAGATTCTTCTGAGGAGTTCCCGGTACATTATCCTTTCCCCTGTGTAATTACCTTAACAATCTCCAGCTCTTTTTTTTCTCAGAAGGTTTACTCCCTGATATACAGCTGCCTACCCCCGTCGTAAGAGCAGTTCCTAAATGAGCTTTTTCTCTTTTCCCTCACCACAATCCAGATTCTTTTGGGGAGTTACCAGTACAGTAACCATACCAGGAAGTACTTAGTTTATTAAGCTACTGCTTTTCTTAATCTCAGTGGACATATTTACTGATAAACAGCTACCTACGCAGCATGTTCATGTCGTTCCTAAATGAGCTTTTATCTCTCTCCCCTCACCACAAATCAGATTCTTCTGAGGAGGTCCCAGTACATTATCCTTTCCCGTGTGTAATTCCCTTAACAGGCTCCAGCTGTTTTTATTCTCAGAAGGTTTACTCCCTGATATACAGCTGCCTACGCCCTTCGTAAGTGCAGGTCCTTAATGAGCTTTTTTCTCTGTTCCCTCACCACAATCCAGATTCTTTTGGGGAGTTACCAGTACAGTAACCATACCAGGAAGTACTTAATTTATTAAGCTACTGCTTTTCTTAATCTCAGTGGAGATATTTACTGATAAACAGCTACCTACGCAGCATGTTCATGTCGTTCCTAAATGAGCTTTTATCTCTCTCCCCTCACCACAAATCAGATTCTTCTGAGGAGTTCCCGGTACATTATCCTTTCCCCTGTGTAATTACCTTAACAATCTCCAGCTGTTTTTATTCTCAGAAGGTTTACTCCCTGATATACAGCTGCCTACACCCTTCGTAAGTGCAGGTCCTAAATGAGCTTTTTTCTCTGTTCCCTCACCACAATCCAGATTCTTTGGGGAGTTACCAGTACAGTAACCATACCAGGAAGTACTTAAATTACTAAGCTACTGCTTTTCTTAATCTCAGTGGAGATATTTACTGATAAACAGCTACCTACGCAGCATGTTCATGTCGTTCCTAAATGAGCTTTTATCTCTCTCCAATCACCACAAATCAGATTCTTCTGAGGAGTTCCCGGTACATTATCCTCTCCCCTGTGTAATTACCTTAACAAGCTTCAGCTGTTTTTATTCTCAGAAGGTTTACTCCCTGATATACAGCTGCCTACCCCATCGTAAGTTCAGGTCCTAAATGAGCTTTTTTCTCTGTTCCCTCACAACAATCCAGATTCTTTTGGGGAGTTACCAATACAGTAACCATACCATGAAGTACGTAATTTATTAAGCTACTGCTTTTTTTAATCTCAGTGGAGATATTTACTGATAAACAGCTACCTATGCAGCATGGTCATGTCGTTCCTAAATGAGCTTTAATCTCTCTCCCCTCACCACAAATCAGATTCTTCTGAGGAGTTCCCAGTACATTATCCTTTCCCCTGTGTAATTACCTTAAAAAGCTCCAGCTGTTTTTATTCTCAGAAGGTTGACTCCCTGATATACAGCTGCCTACCCCCTTCGTAAGTGCAGGTCTTAAATGAGCTTTTTTCTCTGTTCCCTCACCACAATCCAGATTCTTTTGGGGAGATACCAGTACAGTTACCATACCAGGAAGTACTTAATTTATTAAGCTACTGCTTTTCTTAATCTCAGTGGAGATATTTACTGATAAACAGCTACCTACGCAGCATGCTCATGTCATTCCCAAATGAGCTTTTATCTCTCTCCCCTCACCACAAATCAGATTCTTCTGAGGAGTTCCCAGTACATTATCCTTTCCCCTGTGTAATTACCTTAACAATCTCCAGCTCTTTTTATTCTCAGAAGGTTTACTCCCTGATATACAGCTGCCTACCCCCTTCGTAAGTGCAGGTCCTAAATGAGCTTTTTTCTCTGTTCCCTCACCACAATCCAGATTCTTTTGCGGAGGTACCAGTACAGTAACCATACCAGGAAGTACTTAGTTTATTAAGCTACTGCTTTTCTTAATCTCAGTGGACATATTTACTGATAAATAGCTACCTACGCAACATGTTCGTGTCGTTACTAAATGAGCTTTTATCTCTCTCCCCTCACGACAAATCAGATTCTTCTGAGGAGGTCCCAGTACATTATCCTTTCCCGTGTGTAATTACCTTAACAGGCTCCAGCTGTTTTTATTCTCAGAAGGTTTATTCCAAGATATACAGCTGCCTACGCCCTTCGTAAGTGCAGGTCCTAAATGAGCTTTTTTCTCTGTTCCCTCACCACAATCCAGATTAATTTGGGGAGTTACCAGTACAGTAACCATACCAGGAAGTACTTAATTTATTAAGCTACTGCTTTTCTTAATCTCAGTGGAGATATTTACTGATAAACAGCTACCTACGCAGCATGTTCATGTCGTTCCTAAATGAGCTTTTATTTCTCTCCCCTCACCACAAATCAGATTCTTCTGTGGAGTTCCCAGTACATTATCCTTTCCCCTGTGTAATTACCTTAACAAGCTCCAGTTGTTTTTATTCTCAGAAGGTTCACTCCAGGATATACAGCTGCCTACCCCTTTTCGTAAGTGCAGGTCCTAAATGAGTTTTTTCTCTGTTCCCTCACCACAATCCAGATTCTTTTGGGGAGTTACCAGTACAGTAACCATACCAGGAAGTACTTAATTTATTAAGCAACTGCTTTTCTTAATCTCAGTGGAGATATTTACTGATAAACAGCTACCTACGCAGCATGTTAATTTCGTTCCTAAATGAGCTTTTATCTCTCTCCCCTCACCACAAATCAGATTCTTCTGAGGAGTTCCCAGTACATTATCCTTTCCCCTGTGTAATTACCTTAACAAGCTCCAGCTGTTTTTATTCTAAGAAGGTTTACTCCCTGATATACAGCTGCCTACGCCCTTCGTAAGTGCAGGTCCTAAATCAGCTTTTTTCTCTGTTCCCTCACCACAATCCAGATTCTTTTGGGGAGTTACCAATACAGTAACCATACCAGGAAGTACTTAATTTATTAAGCTACTGCTTTTCTTAATCTCAGTGGAGATATTTACTGATAAACAGCTACCTACGCAGCATGTTCATGTTGTTCCTAAATGAGCTTTTATCTCTCTCCCCTCACCACAAATCAGATTCTTCTGAGGAGTTCCCAGTACATTATCCTTTCCCCTGTGTAATTACCTTAACAAGCTCCAGCTGTTTTTATTCTCAGAAGGTTTACTCCCTGATATACAGCTGCCTAACCCCTTCGTAAGTGCAGTTCCTAAATGAGCTTTTTTCTCTGTTCCCTCACCACAATCCAGATTCTTTTGTGGAGTTACCAGTACAGTAACCATACCAGGAAGTACTTAATTTATTAAGCTACTGCTTTTCTTAATCTCAGTGGATATATTTACTGATAAACAGCTACCTACGTAGCATGTTCATGTCGTTCCTAAATGAGCTTTTATCTCTCTCCCCTCACCACAAATCAGATTCTTCTGAGGAGTTCCCAGTACATTATCCTTTCCCCTGTGTAATTACCTTAACAAGCTCCAGCTGTTTTTATTCTCGGAAGGTTTACTCCCTGATATACAGCTGCCTACCCCATTCGTAAGTGCAGGTCCTAAATGAGCTTTTTTCTCTGTTCCCTCACCACAATCCAGATTCTTTTGGGGAGTTACCAGTACAGTAACCATACCAGGAAGTACTTAATTTATTAAGCTACTGCTTTTCTTAATCTCAGTGGAGATATTTACTGATAAACAGCTACCTACGCAGCATGTTCATGTCGTTCCTAAATGAGCTTTTATCTCTCTCCCCTCACCACTAATCAGATTCTTCTGAGGAGTTCCCAGTACATTATCCTATCCCCTGTGTAATTACCTTAACAAGCTCAGGCTGTTTTTATTCTCGGAAGGTTTACTCCCTGATATACAGCTGCCTACCCCCTTCGTAAGTGCAGGTCCTAAATGAGCTTTTTCCTCTGTTCCCTCACCACAATCCAGATTCTTTTGCGGAGGTACTAGTACAGTAACCATACCAGGAAGTGCTTAGTTTATTAAGCTACTGCTTTTCTTAATCTCACTGGACATATTTACTGATAAACAGCTACCTACCCAGCATGTTCATGTCTTTCCTAAATGAGCTTTTATCTCTCTCCCCTCACCACAAATCAGATTCTTCTGAGGAGGTCCCAGTACATTATCCTTTCCCGTGTGTAATTACCTTAACAGGCTCCAGCTGTTTTTATTCTCAAAAGGTTTACTCCCTGATATACAGCAGCCTATGCCCTTCGTAAGTGCAGGTCCTAAATGAGCTTTTTTCTCTGTTCCCTCACCAGAATCCAGATTCTTCTGGGGAGTTACCAGTACAGTAACCATACCGGGAAGTACTTAATTTATTAAGCTACTGCATTTCTTAATCTCAGTGGAGATATTTACTGATAAACAGCTACCTACGCAGCATGTTCATGTCGTTCCTAAATGAGCTTTTATCTCTCTACCCTCACCACAAATCAGATTCTTCTGAGGAGTTCCCAGTACATTATCCTTTCCCCTGTGTAATTACCTTAACAAGCTCCAGCTGTTTTTATTCTCAGAAGGTTTACTCTCTGATATACAGCTGACTACCCCCTTCGTAAGTGAAGGTCCTAAATGAGCTTTTTTCTCTATTCCCTCACCACAATCCATATTCTTTTGGGGAGTTACCAGTACAGTAACCATACCAGGAAGTACTTAATTTATTAAGCTACTGCTTTTCTTACTCTCAGTGGAGATATTTACTGATAAACAGCTACGTACGCAGCATGTTCATGTCGTTCTTAAATGAGCTTTTATCTCTCTCCCCTCACTAAAAATCGGATTCTTCTGAGGATTTCCCAGTACATTAATCTTTCCCCTGTGTAATTACCTTAACAAGCTCCAGCTGTTTTTATTCTCAGAAGGTTTACTCCCTGATATACAACTGCCTACCCCCTTCGTAAGTGCAGGTCTTAAATGAGCTTTTTTCTCTGTTCCCTCACCACAATCCAGATTCTTTTGGGGAGTTACCAGTACAGTACCCATACCAGGAAGTACTTAATTTATTAAGCTACTGCTTTTCTTAATCTCAGTGGAGATATTTACTGATAAACAGCTACCTACGCAGCATGTTCATGTCGTTCCTAAATGAGGTTTTATCTCTCTCCCCTCACCACAAATCAGATTCTTCTGAGGAGTTCCCAGTACATTATCATTTCCCCTGTGTAATTACCTTAACAATCTCCAGCTCTTTTTATTCTCAGAAGGTTTACTCCCTGATATACAGCTGCCTACCCCCTTCGTAAGTGCAGGTCCTAAATGAGCTTTTTTCTCTGTTCCCTCACCACAATCCAGATTATTTTGCGGAGGTACCAGTACAGTAACCATACCAGGAAATACTTAGTTTATTAAGCTACTGCTTTTCTTAATCTCAGTGGAGATATTTACTGATAAACAGCTACCTACGCAACATGTTCGTGTCGTTCCTAAATGAGCTTTTATCTCTCTCCCCTCACGACAAATCAGATTCTTCTGAGGAAGTCCCAGTACATTATCCTTTCCCGTGTGTAAGTACCTTAACAGGCTCCAGCTGTTTTTATTCTCAGAGGGTTTATTCCCTGATATACAGCTGCCTACGCCCTTCGGAAGGGCAGGTCCTAAATGAGCTTTTTTCTCTGTTCCCTCACCACAATCCAGATACTTTTGGGGAGTTACCAGTACAGTAACCATACCAGGAAGTACTTAATTTATTAAGCTACTGCTTTTCTTAATCTCAGTGGAGATATTTACTGATAAACAGCTACCTACGCAGCATGTTCATGTCGTTCCTAAATGAGCTTTTATCTCTCTCCCCTCACCACAAATCAGATTCTTCTGAGGAGTTCCCAGTACATTATCCTTTCCCCTGTGTAATTACCTTAACAAGCTCCAGCTGTTTTTATTCTCAGAAGGTTTACTCCCTGATATACAGCTGCCTACGCCGTTCGTAAGTGCAGGTCCTAAATGAGCTTTTTTCTCTGTTCCCTTACCACAATCCAGATACTTTTGGGGAGTTACCAGTACAGTAACCATACCAGGAAGTACTTAATTTATTAAGCTACAGCTTTTCTTAATCTCTGTGGAGATATTTACTGATAAACAGCTACCTACGCAGCATGTTAATGTCGTTCCTAAATGAGCTTTTATCTCTCTCCCCTCACCACAAATCAGATTCTTCTGAGGAGTTCCCAGTACATTATCCTTTCCTCTGTGTAATTACCTTAACAAGCTCCAGCTGTTTTTATTCTCAGAAGGTTTACTCCCTGATATACAGCTGCCTACCCCCTTCGTAAGTGCAGGTCCTAAATGAGCTTTTTTCTCTGTTCCCTCACCACAATCCAGATTCCTTTTGGAATTTACCAGTACAGTAACCATACCAGGAAGTACTTAATTTAATAAGCTACTGCTTTTCTTAATCTCAGTGGAGATATTTACTGATAAACAGCTACCTACGCAGCATGTTCATGTCGTTCCTAAATGAGCTTTTATCTCTCTCCCCTCACCACAAATCAGATTCTTCTGAGGAGTTCCCAGTACATTATCTTTTCCCCTGTGTAATTACCTTAACAAGCTCCAGCTGTTTTTATTCTCAGAAGGTTTACTCCCGGATATACAGCTGCCTACCCCCTTCGTAAGTGCAGGTCTTAAATGAGCTTTTTTCTCTGTTCCCTCACCACAATCCAGATTCTTTTGGGGAGTTACCAGTACAGTAACCATACCAGGAAGTACTTAATTTATTAAGCTACTGCTTTTCTTAATCTCATTGGAGATATTTACTGATAAACAGCTACCTACGCAGCATGTTCATGTCGTTCCTAAATGAGCTTTTATCTCTCTCCCCTCACCACTAATCAGATTCTTCTGAGGAGTTCCCAGTACATTATCCTATCCCCTGTGTAATTACCTTAACAAGCTCAGGCTGTTTTTATTCTCAGAAGTTTACTCCCTGATATACAGCTGCCTACCCCCTTCGTAAGTGCAGGTCCTAAATGAGCTTTTTCCTCTGTTCCCTCACCACAATCCAGATTCTTTTGCGGAGGTACCAGTACAGTAACCATACCAGGAAGTGCTTAGTTTATTAAGCTACTGCTTTTCTTAATCTCACTGGACATATTTACTGATAAACAGCTACCTACCCAGCATGTTCATGTCTTTCCTAAATGAGCTTTTATCTCTCTCCCCTCACCACAAATCAGATTCTTCTGAGGAGGTCCCAGTACATTATCCTTTCCCGTGTGTAATTACCTTAACAGGCTCCAGCTGTTTTTATTCTCAAAAGGTTTACTCCCTGATATACAGCAGCCTACGCCCTTCGTAAGTGCAGGTCCTAAATGAGCTTTTTTCTCTGTTCCCTCACCAGAATCCAGATTCTTCTGGGGAGTTACCAGTACTGTAACCATACCGGGAAGTACTTAATTTATTAAGCTACTGCATTTCTTAATCTCAGTGGAGATATTTACTGATAAACAGCTACCTACGCAGCATGTTCATGTCGTTCCTAAATGATCTTTTATCTCTCTACCCTCACCACAAATCAGATTCTTCTGAGGAGTTCCCAGTACATTATCCTTTCCCCTGTGTAATTACCTTAACAAGCTCCAGCTGTTTTTATTCTCAGAAGGTTTACTCTCTGATATACAGCTGAATACCCCCTTCGTAAGTGCAGGTCCTAAATGAGCTTTTTTCTCTATTCCCTCACCACAATCCATATTCTTTTGGGGAGTTACCAGTACAGTAACCATACCAGGAAGTACTTAATTTATTAAGCTACTGCTTTTCTTAATCTCAGTGGAGATATTTACTGATAAACAGCTACCTACGCAGCATGTTCATGTCGTTCTTAAATGAGCTTTTATCTCTCTCCCCTCACTAAAAATCGGATTCTTCTGAGGATTTCCCAGTACATTAATCTTTCCCCTGTGTAATTACCTTAACAAGCTCCAGCTGTTTTTATTCTCAGAAGGTTTACTCCCTGATATACAACTGCCTACCCCCTTCGTAGAGTGTAGGTCCTAAATGAGCTTTTTTCTCTGTTCCTTCACCACAATCCAGATTCTTTTGGGGAGTTACCAGTACAGTAACCATACCAGGAAGTACTTAATTTATTAAGCTACTGCTTTTCTTAATCTCAGTGGAGATATTTACTGATAAACAGCTACCTACGCAGCATGTTCATGTCGTTCCTAAATGAGCTTTTATCGCTCTCCCCTCACCACAAATCAGATTCTTCTGAGGAGTTCCCAGTACATTATCCTTTCCCCTGTGTAATTACCTTTACAAGCTCCAGCTGTTTTTATTCTCAGAAGGTTTACTCCCTGATATACAGCTGCCTACCCCCTTCGTAAGTGCAGGTACAAATGAGCTTTTTTCTCTGTTCCCTCACCGCAATCCAGATTCTTTTGGGGAGTTACCAGTACAGTAACCATACCAGGAAGTACTTAAGTTATTAAGCTACTGCTTTTCTTAATCTCAGTGGAGATATTTACTGCTAAACAGCTATGTACGCAGCATGTTCATGTCGTTCCTAAATGAGCTTTTATCTCTCTCCCCTCACCACAAATCAGATTCTTCTGAGCAGTTACCAGTACATTATCCTTTCCCCTGTGTAATTACCTTAACAAGCTCCAGCTGTTTTTATTCTCAGAAGGTTTACTACCTGATATACAGCTGCCTACCCCCTTCATAAGTGCAGGTCCTAAATGAGCTTTTTTCTCTATTCCCTCACCACAATCCAGATTCTTTTGGGGAGTTATCAGTAAAGAAACCATACAAGGAAGTACTTAATTTATAAAGCTACTGCTTTTCTTAATCTCAATGGAGATATTTACTGATAAACAGCTACCTACGAAGCATGTTCATGTCGTTCCTAAATGAGGTTTTATCTCTCTCCCCTCACCACAAATCAGATTCTTCTGAGTTCGCAGTACATTATCCTTTCCCCTGTGTAATTACCTTAACAATATCCAGCTGTTTTTATTCTCAGAAGGTTTACTCCCTGATATACAGCTGCCTACCCCCTTCGTAAGTGCAGGTCCTAATTGAGCTTTTTTCTTTGTTCCCTCACCATAATCCAGATTCTTTTGGGGATTTACCAGTACAGTAACCATACCAGGAAGTACTTAATTTATTAAGCTACTGCTTTTCTTAATCTCAGTGGAGATATTTACTGATAAACAGCTACGTACGCAGCATGTTCATGTCGTTCCTAAATGAGCTTTTATCTCTCTCCCCTAACCACAAATCAGATTCTTCGGAGGAGTTCCCAGTACATTATCCTTTCCCCTGTGTAATTACCTTAACAAGCTCCAGCTGTTTTTATTCTCAGAAGGTTTACTCCCTGATATACAGCTGCCTACCCCCTTCGTAAGTGCAGGTCCTAAATGAGCTTTTTTCTCTGTTCCTTCACCACAATCCAGATTCTTTTGGGGAGTTACCAGTACAGAAACCATACAAGGAAGTACTTAATTTATTAAGCTACTGCTTTTCTTAATCTCAGTGGAGATATTTACTGATAAGCAGCTACGTACGCAGCACGTTCTTTTCGTTCCTAAATGAGCTTTTATCTGTCTCCCCTCACCACAAATCAGATTCTTCTGAGGAGTTCCCAGTACATTATCCTTTCCCCTGTGTAATTACCTTAACAAGCTCCAGCTGTTTTTATTCTCAGAAGGTTTACTCCCTGATATACAGCTGCCTACCCCCTTCGTAAGTGCAGGTCCTAAATGAGCTTTTTTCTCTGTTCCCTCACCACAATCCAGATTCTTTTGGGGAGTTACCAGTACAGAAACCATACCAGGAAGTATTTAATATATTAAGCTACTGCTTTTCTTAATCTCAGTGGAGATATTTACTGATAAACAGCTACGTACGCAGCATGTTCATGTCGTTCCTAAATGAGCTTTTATCTCTCTCCCCTAACCACAAATCAGATGCTTCTGAGGAGTTCCCAGGACATTATCCTTTCCCCTGTGTAATTACCTTAACAAGCTCCAGCTGTTTTTATTCTCAGAAGGTTTACTCCCTGATATACAGCTGCCTACCCCCTTCGTAAGTGCAGGTCATAAATGAGCTTTTTTCTCTATTCCCTCACCACAATCCAGATTCTTTTGGGGAGTTATCAGTACAGAAACCATAAAAGGAAGTACTTAATTTATTAAGCTACTGCTTTTCTTAATCTCAGTGGAGATATTTACTGATAAACAGCTACCTACGAAGCATATTCATGTCGTTCCTAAATGAGGTTTTATCTCTCTCCCCTCACCACAAATCAGATTCTTCTGAGGAGTTCGCAGTACATTATCCTTTCCCCTGTGTAATTACTTTAACAAGCTCCAGCTGTTTTTATTCTCAGAAGGTTTACTCCCTGATATACAGCTGCCTACCCCCTTCGTAAGTGCAGGTCCTAAATGAGCTTTTTTCTCTGTTCCCTCACCACAATCCAGATTCTTTTGGGGAGTTACCAGTACAGAAACCATACCAGGAAGTATTTAATATATTAAGCTACTGCTTTTCTTAATCTCAGTGGAGATATTTACTGATAAACAGCTACGTACGCAGCATGTTCATGTCGTTCCTAAATGAGCTTTTATCTCTCTCCCCTAACCACAAATCAGATTCTTCTGAGGAGTTCCCAGTACATTATCCTTTCCCCTGTGTAATTACCTTAACAAGCTCCAGCTGTTTTTATTCTCAGAAGGTTTACTCCCTGATATACAGCTGCCTACCCCCTTCGTAAGTGCAGGTCCTAAATGAGCTTTTTTCTCTATTCCCTCACCACAATCCAGATTCTTTTGGGGAGTTATCAGTACAGAAACCATACAAGGAAGTACTTAATTTATTAAGCTACTGCTTTTCTTAATCTCAGTGGAGATATTTACTGATAAACAGCTACCTACGAAGCATATTCATGTCGTTCCTAAATGAGGTTTTATCTCTCTCCCCTCACCACAAATCAGATTCTTCTGAGGAGTTCGCAGTACATTATCCTTTCCCCTGTGTAATTACTTTAACAAGCTCCAGCTGTCTTTATTCTCAGAAGGTTTACTCCCTGATATACAGCTGCCTACCCCCTTCGTAAGTGCAGGTCCTAAATGAGCTTTTTTCTTTGTTCCCTCACCATAATCCAGATTCATCTGGGGAGTTACCAGTACAGTAACCATACCAGGAAGTACTTAATTTATTAAGCTACTGGTTTTCTTAATCTCAGTGGAGATATTTACTGATAAACAGCTACGTACGCAGCATGTTCATGTCGTTCCTAAATGAGCTTTTATCTCTCTCCCCTAACCACAAATCAGATTCTTCTGAGGAGTTCCCAGTACATTATCCTTTCCCCTGTGTAATTACCTTAACAAGCTCCAGCTGTTTTTATTCTCAGAAGGTTTACTCCCTGATATACAGCTGCCTACCCCCTTCGTAAGTGCAGGTCCTAAATGAGCTTTTTTCTCTGCTCCCTCACCACAATCCAGATTCTTTTGGGGAGTTACCAGTACAGAATCCATACAAGGAAGTACTTAATTTATTAAGCTACTGCTTTTCTTAATCTCAGTGGAGATATTTACTGATAAGCAGCTACGTACGCAGCACGTTCTTGTCGTTCCTAAATGAGCTTTTATCTCTCTCCCCTCACCACAAATCAGATTCTTCTGAGGAGTTCCCAGTACATTATCCTTTCCCCTGTGTAATTACCTTAACAAGCTCCAGCTGTTTTCATTCTCAGAAGGTTTACTCCCTGATATACAGCTGCCTACCCCCTTCGTAAGTGCAGGTCCTAAATGAGCTTTTTTCTCTGTTCCCTCACCACAATCCAGATTCTTTTGGGGAGTTACCAGTACAGTAACCATACCAGGAAGTACTTAATTTATTAAGCTACTGCTTTTCTTAATCTCAGTGGAGATACGCAGCATGTTCATGTCGTTCCTAAATGAGCTTTTATCTCTCTACCCTCACCACAAATCAGATTCTTCTGAGGAGTTCCCAGTACATTATCCTTTCCCCTGTGTAATTACCTTAACAAGCTCCAGGTGTTTTTATTCTCAGAAGGTTTGCTCATTAACCGAGGAGATATTCCCTGATATACAGATTCTTACCTGCGTTGTTCGTAGAGTACATCAATGAGCCTTTATCTCTCTCCCAGCACCATAAAGCAGATCCTTTCGAGAAGAGCGAAGTTCACTCGCTATGTTCCGACCAGGCTACCTTAACAATCTGCAGCTGTTCTCATTCACCGTGGAGCTATTTCCTGCTATACAATTACTGCCCGCGCTGGTGCGAAGAGGACACAAATGAGCCTTTAACCCTCTTCCAGCACCCCAAAGCCGATTGAATCTAGGACAGCGGAGTTTATTCGATATGGCCCCAGGAGCCTACCCTATCAAGCTGCAGCTGTAATCATTCAGCTCGGAGATATTTCCTGATATACAGCTACTTACCCGGTGGTGTAGAGAGATTATAAATGAGCCTTGATCACTCTTCCAGCACCACATAGCGATCCAATCGAGGACAGAGGAGTTCACTGTCTATGGCCCGCCGGATCAGCCTACTCTAACAAGCTGCAGCTCTTCTCATTCACCGAGGAGATGTTACGTGATGTACAGCTAGTTGCCCCTGTGGTGCATACAGGATGTAAAGGAGCCTTTATCTCTCTTCCAGCACCACCACGCAGATTCAGTCTAGGACAGCGGAGTTCACTCTCTATGGCCCGTCAGGCCTACAATAACAAGCTGCAGCTGTTCTCATTCACTGAGAAGATATATAGCTATTCATCTCGCTGGTGCGTAAAATATATAAATTATCCTTTATCGCTCTTCCAGCACACCAATGCAGATCTTGTCAAGGACAGCGGCGTTTACTCAATATAGCAGTTCCTATGGAGGACAGTGCCGTTCACTCGCTATGGCCTGATCGACCTACAGTACGGAGCATCAGCTGTTCTCATTCACTCAGGAGATAGTCCCTGATATAGGGCGACCTAACCCGCTGGTGCCTACAGGACACAAGTGAGCCTTTATCTCTCTTCCAGCAACTCTAAGCACATCCTACATCTGAGAACAGCGAGGATCACTCGCTAAGTCCCGACCAGCCTACATGAACAAGCTGCAGCTGTACTAATTCACGGTGGAGATATTTCCTAATATTTCCTACTTATTGGCTGGTGCGTAGAGGACACAAATGAGCCTTTATCTCTCTTCCCGCAGCACAATTCAGCTTCAATAGAAGACAGCGGAGTTTTAGCGCTTTGGCCCGGAGGCCTACCCAAACAAGCTGCAGCTCTTCTCATTCACCAAGGAGATATTCCCTGATATACAGATTCTTACCTGCGTTGTTCGTAGAGTACATCAATGAGCCTTTATCTCTCTTCCAGCACCATGAAGCAGATCCTTTCGAGAAGAGCAGAGTTCACTCGCTATGTTCCGACCAGGCTACCTTAACAAGCTGCAGCTGTTCTCATTCACCGAGGAGATGTTACGTGATGTACAGCTAGTTGCCCCTGTGGTGCATACAGGATGTAAAGGAGCCTTTATCTCTCTTCCAGCACCACCACGCAGATTCAATCTAGGACAGCGGAGTTTACTCTCTATGGCCCTTCAGGCCTACAATAACAAGCTGCAGCTGTTCTCATTCACTGAGAAGATGTATAGCTTTTCATCTCAGTGGTGCGTAAAATACATAAATTATCCTTTATCGCTCTTCCAGCACACCAATGCAGATCAAGCTTGTCAAGGACAGCGGCGTTTACTCAATATAGCAGGTCCTATGGAGGACAGTGCCGTTCACTCGCTATGGCCTGATCGACCTACAGTACGGAGCAGCAGCTGTTCTCATTCACTCAGGAGATAGTCCCTGATATAGGGCGACCTAACCCGCTGGTGCCTACAGGACACAAGTGAACCTTTATCTCTCTTCCAGCAACACTAAGCTCATCCTATATCTGAGAACAGCGAGGATCACTCGCTAAGTCCCGACCAGCGTACATGAACAAGCTGCAGCTGTACTAATTCACCGTGGAGATATTTCCTAATATTTCCTACTTATTCCGCTGGTGCGTAGAGGACACAAATGAGCCTTTATCTCTCTTCCCACAGCACAATTCAGCTTCAATAGAAGACAGCGGAGTTTTAGCGCTTTGGCCCGGAGGCCTACCCAAACAACCTGCAGCTCTTCTCATTCACCGAGGAGATATTCCCTGATATACAGATTCTTACCTGCGTTGTTCGTAGAGTACATCAATGAGCCTTTATCTCTCTTCCAGCACCATAAAGCAGATCCTTTCGAGAAGAGCAGAGTTCACTCGCTATGTTCTGACCAGGCTACCTTAACAAGCTGCAGCTGTTCTCATTCACCGTGGAGGTATTTCCTGCTATACAATTACTGCCCGCGCTGGTGCGAAGAGGACACAAATGAGCCTTTATCCCTCTTCCAGCACCCCAAAGCCGATTGAATCTAGGACAGCGGAGTTTATTCGCTATAGCCCCAGGAGCCTACCCTATCAAGCTGCAGCTGTAATCATTCAGCTCGGAGATATTTCCTGATATACAGCTACTTACCCGGTGGTGTAGAGAGATTATAAATGACCCTTGATCACTCTTCGAGCTCCACATAGCGATCCAATCGAGGACAGAGGAGTTCACTGTCTATGGCCCGCCCGATCAGCCTACTCTAACAAGCTACAGCTGTTCTCATTCACCGAGGAGATGTTACGTGATATACAGCTAGTTGCCCCTGTGGTGCATACAGGATGTAAATGAGCCTTTATCTCTCTTCCAGCACCACCATGCAGATTCAGTCTAGGACAGCGGAGTTTACTCTCTATGGCCCGTCAGGCCTACAATAACAAACTGCAGCTGTTCTCATTCACTGAGAAGATATATAGCTTTTCATCTCGGTGGTGCGTAAAATACATAAATTATCCTTTATCGCTCTTCCAGCACACCAATGCAGATCTTGTCAATGACAGCGGCATTTACTCAATATAGCAGGTCCTATGGAGGACAGTGCCGTTCACTCGCTATGGCCTGACCGGCCTACATTACGGAGCAGCAGCTGTTCTCATTCACTCAGCTACCTACCCCCTTCGTAAGTGCAGGTCCTAAATGAGCTTTTTTCTCTGTTCCCTCACCATATTCCAGATTCTTTTGGGGAGTTACCAGTACAGTCATCACAAGAGGAAGTACTTAATTTATTAAGCTACTGCTTTTCTTAATCTCAGTGGAGATATTTACTGATAAACAGCTACCTACGCAGCATGTTCATGTCGTTCCTAAATGAGCTTTTATCTCTCTCCCCTCACCACAAATCAGATTCTTGTGAGGAGTTCCCAGTGCATTATCCTTTCCCCTGTGTAATTACCTTAACAAGCTCCAGCTGTTTTTATTCTCAGAAGGTTTACTCCCTGATATACAGCTGCCTACCCATTCGTAAGTGCAGGTCCTAAATGAGCTTTTTTCTCTGTTCCCTCACCACAATCCAGATTCTTTTGGGGAGTTACCAGTAAAGTAACCATACCAGGAAGTACTTAATTTATTAAGCTACTGCTTTTCGTAATCTCAGTGGAGATATTTACTGATAAACAGCTACCTACGCAGCATGTTCATGTCGTTCCGAAATGAGCTTTTATCTCTCTCCCCTCACCACAAATCAGATTCTTCTGAGGAGTTCCCAGTACATTATCCTTTCCCCTGTGTAATTACCTTAACAAGCTCCAGCTGTTTTTATTCTCAGAAGGTTTACTCCCTGATATACAGCTGCCTACCCCCTTCGTAAGTGCAGGTCCTAAATGAGCTTTTTTCTCTGTTCCCTCACCACAATCCAGATTCTTTTGGAGAGTTACCAGTACAGTAACCATACCAGGAAGTACTTAATTTATTAAGCTACTGCTTTTCTTAATCTCAGTGGAGATATTTACTGATAAACTTCTACCTACGCAGCATGTTCATGTCGTTCCTAAATGAGCTTTTATCTCTCTCCGCTCACCACAAATCAGATTCTTCTGAGGAGTTCCCAGTACATTATCCTTTCCCCTGTGTAATTACCTTAACAAGCTCCAGCTGTTTTTATTCTCAGAAGGTTTACTCCCTGATACACAGCTGCCTACCCCCTTCGTAAGTGCAGGTCCTAAATGAGCATTTTTCTCTGTTCCCTCACCACAATCCAGATTCTTTTGGGGAGTTACCATTAAGTAACCATACCAGGAAGTACTTAATTTATTAAGCTACTGCTTTTCTTAATCTCAGTGGAGATATTTACTGATAAACAGCTACCTACGCAGCATGTTCATGTCGTTCTTAAATGAGCTTTTATCTCTCTCGCCTCACCACAAATCAGATTCTTCTAAGGAGTTCCCAGTACATTATCCTTTCCCCTGTGTAATTACCTTAACAAGCTCCAGCTGTTTTTATTCTCAGAAGGGATACTCCCTGATAGACAGCTGCATACCCCCTTCATAAGTGCAGGTCCTAAATGAGCTTTTTTCTCTGTTCCCTCACCACAATCCAGATTCTTTTGGGGAGTTACCAGTACAGTCACCACAAGAGGAAGTACTTAATTTATTAAGCTACTGCTTTTCTTAATCTCAGTGGAGATATTTACTGATAAACAGCTACCTCCGCAGCATGTTCAAGTCGTTTCTAAATGAGCTTTTATCTCTCAACCCTCAACACAAATCAGATTCTTCTGAGGAGTTCCCAGTACATTATCCTTTCCCCTGTGTAATTACCTTAACAAGCTCCAGCTGTTATTATTCTCAGAACGGATACTCCCTGATAGACAGCTGCGTACTCCCTTCGTAAGTGCAGGTCCTAAATGAGCTTTTTTCTCTGTTCCCTCACCACAATCCAGATTCTTTTGGGGAGTTACCAGTACAGTAACCATACCAGAAAGTACTTAATTTATTAAGCTACTGCTTTTCTTAATCTCAGTGGAGATATTTACTCATAAACAGCTACGTACGCAGCATGTTCATGTCGTTCCTAAATGAGCTTTTATCTCTCTCCCCTCACCACAAATCAGATTCTTCTGAGGAGTTCCCAGTACATTATCCTTTCCCCTGTGTAATTACCTTAACAAGCTCCAGCTGTTTTTATTCTCAGAAGGTTTACTCCCTGATATACAGCTGCCTACCCCCTTCGTAAGTGCAGGTCCGAAATGAGCTTTTTTCTCTGTTCCCTCACCACAATCCAGGTTCTTTTGGGGAGTTACCAGTACAGTAACCATACCAGGAAGTACTTAATTTATTAAGCTACTGCTTTTCTTAATCTCAGTGGAGATATTTACTGATAAACAGCTACCTAAGCAGCATGTTCATGTCTTTCCTAAATGAGCTTTTATCTCTCTCCCCTCACCACAAATAAGATACTTCTGAGGAGTTCCCAGTACATTATCCTTTCCTCTGTGTAATTACCTTAACAAGCTCCAGCTGTTTTTATTCTCAGAAGGTTTACTCCCTGATATACAGCTGCCTACCCCCTTCGTAAGTGCAGGTCCTAAATGAGCTTTTTTCTCTGTTCCCTCACCACCATCCAGATTCTTTTGGGGAGTTACCAGTACAGTAACCATACCAGGAAGTACTTAATTTATTAAGCTACTGCTTTTCTTAATCTCAGTGGAGATATTTACTGATAAACAGCTACCTACGCAGCATGTTCATGTCGTTCCTAAATGAGCTTTTATCTCTCTCCCCTCACCACAAATCAGATTCTTCTGAGGAGTTCCCACTACATTATCCTTTCCCCTGTGTAATTGCCTTAACAATCTCCAGCTGTTTTTATTCTCAGAAGGTTTAATCCCTGATATACAGCTGCCTAACCCCTTCGTAAGTGCAGGTCCTAAATGAGCATTTTTCTCTGTTCCCTCACCACAATCCAGATTCTTTTGGGGAGTTACCAGTACAGTAACCATACCAGGAAGTACTTAAGTTATTAAGCTACTGCTTTTCTTAATCTCAGTGGAGATATTTACTTCTAAACAGCTACATACGCAGCATGTTCATGTCGTTCCTAAATGAGCTTTTATCTCTCTCCCCTCACCACAAATCAGATTCTTCTCAGGAGTTCCCAGTACATTATCCTTTCCCCTCTGTAATTACCTTAACAAGCTCCAGCTGTTTTTATTCTCAGAAGGGATACTCCCTGATAGACAGCTGCATACCCCCTTCCTATTTGCAGGTCCTAAATGAGCTTTTTTCTCTGTTCCCTCACCACAATCCAGATTCATTTGGGGAGTTACCAGTACAGTACCCATACCAGGAAGTACTTAATTTATTAAGCTACTGCTTTTCTTAATCTCAGTGGAGATATTTACTGATAAACAGCTACCTACGCAGCATGTTCATGTCGTTCCTAAATGAGCTTTTATCTCTCTCCCCTCACAACAAATCAGATTCTTCTGTGGAGTTCCCAGTACATTATCCTTTCCCCTGTGTAATTACCTTAACAAGCTCCAGCTGTTTTAATTCTCAGAAGGTTTACTCCCTGATATACAGCTGCCTACCCCCTTCGTAAGTGCAGGTCCTAAATGAGCTTTTTTCTCTGTTCCCTCACCACAATCCAGATTCTTTTGGGGAGTTACCAGTACAGGAACCATACCAGAAAGTACTTAATTTATTAAGCTACTGCTTTTCTTAATCTCAGTGGAGATATTTACTGATAAACAGCTACGTACGCAGCATGTTCATGTCGTTCCTAAATGAGCTTTTATCTCTCTCCCCTCACCACAAATCAGATTCTTCTGAGGAGTTCCCAGTACATTATCCTTTCCCCTGTGTAATTACCTTAACAAGCTCCAGCTGTTTTTATTCTCAGAAGGTTTACTCCCTGATATACAGCTGCCTACCCCCTTCGTAAGTGCAGGTCCTAAATGAGCTTTTTTCTCTGTTCCCTCACCGCAATCCAGGTTCTTTTGGGGAATTACCAGTACAGTAACCATACCAGGAAGTACTTAATTTATTAAGCTACTGCTTTTCTTAATCTCAGTGGAGATATTTACTGATAAACAGCTACCTACGCAGCATGTTCATGTCGTTCCTAAATGAGCTTTTATCTCTCTCCCCTCACCACAAATCAGATTCTTCTGAGGAGTTCCCAGTACATTATCCTTTCCCCTGTGTAATTACCTTAACAAGCTCCAGCTGTTTTTATTCTCAGAAGGTTTACTCCCTGATATACACCTGCCTACCCCCTTCGTAAGTGCAGGTCCTAAATGAGCATTTTTCTCTGTTCCCTCACCACAATCCAGATTAATTTGGGGAGTTACCAGTAAAGTAACCATACCAGGAAGTACTTAATTTATTAAGCTACTGCTTTTCTTAATCTCAGTGGAGATATTTACTGATAAACAGCTAACTAAGCAACATGTTCATGTCTTTCCTAAATGATCTTTTATCTCTCTCCCCTCACCACAAATAAGATTCTTCTGAGGAGTTCCAAGTACATTATCCTTTCGCCTGTGTAATTACCTTAACAAGCTCCAGCTGTTTTTATTCTCAGAAGGTTTACTCCCTGATATACAGCTGCCTACCCCCTTCGTAAGTGCAGGTCCTAAATGAGCTTTTTCTCTGTTCCCTCACCACCATCCAGATTCTTTTGGGGAGTTACCAGTACAGTAACCATACCAGGAAGTACTTAATTTATTAAGCTACTGCTTTTCTTAATCTCAGTGGAGATATTTACTGATAAACAGCTACCTACGCAGCATGTTCATGTCGTTCCTAAATGAGCTTTTATCTCTCTCCCCTCACCACAAATCAGATTCCTCTGAGGAGTTCCCAGTACATTATCCTTTCCCCTGTGTAATTACCTTAACAATCTCCAGCTGTTTTTATTCTCAGAAGGTTTAATCCCTGATATACCGCTGCCTAACCCCTTCGTAAGTGCAGGTCCTAAATGAGCATTTTTCTCTGTTCCCTCACCACAATCCAGATTCTTTTGGGGAGTTACCAGTACAGTAACCATACCAGGAAGTACTTAATTTATTAAGCTACTGCTTTTCTTAATCTCAGTGGAGATATTTACTGATAAACAGCTACATACGCAGCATGTTCATGTCGTTCCTAAATGAGCTTTTATCTCTCTCCCCTCACCACAAATCAGATTCTTCTCCGGAGTTCCCAGTACATTATCCTTTCCCCTCTGTAATTACCTTAACAAGCTCCAGCCGTTTTTATTCTCAGAAGGGATACTCCCTGATAGACAGCTGCATACCCCCTTCATAAGTGCAGGTCCTAAATGAGCTTTTTTCTCTGTTCCCTCACCACAACCCAGATTCTTTTGGGGAGTTACCAGTACAGTCACCATAAGAGGAAGTACTTAATTTATTAAGCTACTGCTTTTCTTAATCTCAGTGGAGATATTTACTGATAAACAGCTACCTCCGCAGCATGTTCAAGTCGTTTCTAAATGAGCTTTTATCTCTCAACCCTCAACACAAATCAGATTCTTCTGAGGAGTTCCCAGTACATTATCCTTTCCCCTGTGTAATTACCTGAACAAGCTCCAGCTGTTTTTATTCTCAGAACGGATACTCCCTGATAGAAAGCTGCGTACTCCCTTCGTAAGTGCAGGTCCTAAATGAGATTTTTTCTCTGTTCCCTCACCACAATCCAGATTCTTTTGGGGAGTTACCAGTACAGTAACCAGAAGAGGAAGTACTTAATTTATTAAGCTACTGCTTTTCTTAATCTCAGTGGAGAAATTTACTGATAAACAGCTACCTACGCAGCATGTTCTTGTCGTTCCTAAATGAGCTTTTATCTCTCTCCCCTCACCACAAATCAGATTCTTCTGAGTAGTTCCCAGTACATTATCCTTTCCTCTGTGTAATTACCTTAACAAGCTCCAGCTGTTTTTGATCTCAGAAGGTTTACTCCCTGATATACAGCTGCCTACCCCCTTCGTAAGTGCAGGTACTAAATGAGCTTATTTTCTCTGTTCCCTCACCACAATCCAGATTCTTTTGGGGAGTTACCAGTACAGTAACTACACCAGGAAGTACTTAATTTATTAAGATACTGCTTTTCTTATTCTCAGTGGAGATATTTACTGATAAACAGCTACCTACGCAGCATTTTTATGTCGTTCCTAAATGAGCTTTTATCTCTCTCCCCTCACCACAAATCAGATTCTTCTGTGGAGTTCCCAGTACATTATACTTTCCCATGTGTAAATACTAAACAAGCTCCAGCTGTTTTTTTTTCTCAGAAGGGATACTCCCTGATATACAGCTGCCTACCCCCTTCCTATT
>NW_025959266.1:0-43852 GCF_023159225.1 Perognathus longimembris pacificus | reverse complement strand
CCCCAAATTACAATGTCCCTTAGTATCTGAAGTGGGTTGGCTCTACAACCCATGTGGCTAATGAAGTTCTTTTGATATAAAACAGTATAATATTTGCATATAAACTACAAACATCCTTCATATACTTTGTCTTCTCTAGATTGCTTACAGTAAGTAATATAATTGAAATAATGTGTAACTAGATTTTATACCATATTATAGGGCATTATGACAAGAAAACAGTGTGAATGTGTTTTAGTACAGATGCACTGCTTTTCCCTTAAAGATGTACAATCTGTAATTGGTTGAATTTGCATATGCAGAGTATTTATTTGTGCATTATTTATAGAAACTATGCTGTAAGAAAGTTGGTCTTTGGTAAAATGATGATGGTTCTATGTTGAAACTGAAATGGAATCCAGGAGGAGACTGTGAGTTTTGTGTCTGCATTTAAATGACAGGCAAGATCTTGAGAAATTACTAATATTGTAGCCAATATTGACTGAGAAATCCAATGCATTTCACAGAGAGAGTGTAAATCTGGCCACATTGTAATGAGTACAACAGAAGGAAAATTGAAAGACTATATTGTTCCCATTGAAATGAATGTCCACTGTCATCAGGTGTTTGAGCAGGAGTTGTGGATAGCTCTTTGGCCAAGCAAAGCACATTTTATACGTGTCTGGTAGTACATGCAATAGAATGACACAGCAGCTCTACAAGCTATTGAGCTTTGTTGAGTGATAGTTTTCCCTTCCGTATATCGTTTCAAACTATGGCTTCAAGGAAGTCTGGAACATAAAAATGACTTTTTGTTTTGACAGACCCTGGGCTTGAACTCAGGGCCTGGGCACTGAGTATCTTTTGCTCAAGGCTGGCACTCAGCTCTACTCTGAACTATCTGGTGGTTGGAGCTTAGTGTCTTGTAGACTTTTCCTGCCCAGGCTTGCTTTGAACTGTGATCCTCAGATCTCATTTCTGAATAGCTAGGATTGTAGGCATAGGCCACCAGTACCTGACTTCCTGACTTCCTCAATTTGGCTCCTCTGTCCTCTGTCCTCCTCCTCAGGCCCCCTTCCTTCCTTCCTCCTCCTTTTTTCATCTTTCTTCTTTTTTCCCTTTCCTCTCCTTTTTTCATCTTTCTTCTTTTTTCCCCTTTTCTTCATTGCTTTGCTTTCTGAGAGAATTCAATGATCAGCCAACCATGAAATGGAAAGTGGACCAAATAAGGCTGGATAATTTATTTGAGCCAAACAGAGGTATTATAATCTATTAAAAATATTTAGCCAAACACACTGTATTCGTGACTTTATCTCATAACCCTGCAGATTGTCTGGTAGTTGCCCAGGACCTGAGGCAGGAAGGCGGACCCATGTGCCTGAACTTTCCAGTCATGTCTTGCAACTGGTAGTTTTTAATAAAAGAAAAACTCTAACATTGTGAAATTACATCAGTGAAGAAACCATAGCTTTTTATGTTCTTGTATATGCTTTTCTTCTGTGCAACGTTATTCAATGCCCTAAATTTCAGCTACTTTTGAGATATTTTCTTGAATGTTGAGATTAGTCTGGAAATCAGGCTAGGAATAAATGAAATGCTGGTGTGGTAATAAAATTTATGTTACCATTTTATGAATATGAAAATGTCTAATTGTTATAACACAAGGTATCTTTGGATTAAGAAGTCTAGGACATTTTATTCTTTTACACCTTTTTTTTAAAGCAGGAAAACCTTTGCTTCTACCATCAGTCTTGAAGCAGAAATCCCAGAAAAAAGAATTTTATAATCAGTCACAAAGAATTCCTACACGCATCATGTATCCCTTCCTCATCATTTCCCATTTCTTAGGAGTCTCCACATTGTTTAATTGTAATCATGTGCAACTAGCATTTTAAAGCTTCACACTGCTTTCACATTTATGGGATATGATGAGAAGATTAAGAATGGTTGAAACTCAAGAGTAAATACAGGAAACTTAAGAGTAGATGTAGAAATGTGACTCCACCAGGCTTTCATGGAGCACACATTACCCCAGTGGGCTTCATGTTGTGGCCATCCATGTATAGAAGAACAAACTAGAAGGTGAACTCTCCCAAACAACCCTCATTCTAGTCAGGCCCCTCTCCTGTACTCTGCTTTGCAATTCTGTAGCAGGAATCTAAACTCTGGTTTCCTTCCATTCCATTGGTGTTGTTTGACCTGACTTTCCCTCAGCATGGTACTTAAGCATATGGGACTCAGGTGGCAGGGCCCTGCCTTTCCAGGGCCTGCACTTAGTATTCAATCTATTGTGGAGCAGAGGGATGTTCATGACCCATAGCAAAACTCCTCCCACGTCCCATAAAGTGACATGTTGTTTCTATTAAGGGATCATTTTCTTAAGTGAAATCATGACCAGTCATGATGGCATGGAAGTATACAGAGGCCAAGTGACTATGTGTTACTTTAATTACCAAAGAAGTAACTATTATGATTCCATAATGGTTCAAAGAAGAATTTTAAGACTGAAACAGTGGTTTTATTGTTTCTTTAGTTCAGAAGTAATTGAAATGGAATATGTAAATAGAGTCAAAGTGGACTTTTCCAAGTGAGAAAGAGAAGCCAATTGCACTTCGAAAGAAACTATATGACTATAGCAAGAAAGACATCGCCAATTAACAAATATTTATTTTCCTTTGCTATTCTCTGCTATTTATCCTGTTACATAGTAGTGGAATGAATTAGGAAGAGAGTGATGTAGAGTGCATGGTTTTCCATTGCAACACAAACTCTATCTATCTATCTATCTACCTACCTACCTACCTACCTATATTTTTGCTGTTCCCGGGGTTTGAACTCAAGCTTGGACACAGTCCCTGAGCTTTTTTTGCTTAAGGCTAGCACTCTGTCACTTGAGCAATAGCTCCACTTCCAGCTTTTGGTGGTTAATTGAAGAGAAGAGTCTCACAGAGTTTTCCTGTCCAGGCTGGGTTAGAACCTCGATCCTCAGATCTCAGCCTCCTGAATAGCTAGGATTACTGGCTACAGCCACTGGCTTCCAGCTTACTTTCCCTATAGTCTAAACTATATAGGAATCAACTCTTTGGTAAGCTTTTTTCCATTTTTATGTTTATATTACTAATGATTATTTTGTCTCTATTTTCCTATCTTATGATTATTTAATTATAAGACAATTGTTTATTTTTTATTTGATTAGTTATTTAAAGGACGGGTCTTTGGGGCTTTATATCATAGGATCCAAAGGTAGCACTAATGTCTGTGAACCTTAAAATTATACTACCACTTTTTTGATGACCAAAGCTCATTAGAAACTGGAGCCTGTGGCTCAGGCCTGTAATCCAGATCCTCATGAGTTTGGAGGATTGTGCTTTGAAACCCGCCCTGGGCAGGGAAGTCCATGACATCCATCCTCCATGAACCACCAAAGTACCAGAAATTGTGCTATTTCTCATGGGGTAGCAGGCCAGCATGGAGTGACAAAGCTAAGGGACATAGCCCAGTCTCTGAGTTCAATTTTCAGTGCTGGCTCAAAAACCAAAACCCCACCAAAACACAACTGACCTGAAAGACTCTAGTCCCTGTGCGTAGGAACTAATAATTTGTCCTACTACTGTGAAGGGAAGAGCTTCTGAGTTCTTACAAAAACTATCTTTAAGTATTTGTGCAAAGGAGTTGCCATTTGACAAAGCAGTTTATGAATATGGCCCATCTTAACCCACCTCACCCCTTTCAACATTCTTGCCCCTCCTTCCTCTGCCCAGCCCTTCCGTTTTCTTACTTTTGTAGTATGTACAATGAATTCTTGACTACAATTCCCCCCTTCCCCTTCATTTGTCCCCCGCTCTCCCTTGCCCCCCAATTGATGAGCTGCTGTTTTTCACCCTTATGCTTTGGGAAGTAATGATAAGCACCACCCCCCCGCCGCCAGTACTTCCTCAGAACTTTCTAGATTCCTAAGAGTGGTCATTGTAAATGTCTAACACAAGAATAAATAGGATAGCAAGATATGAGAGGGTTAAAGACATGGTTTAATCATAATCTTTGTGATTCAAATAAAGAAATGTTGTTGAATAAAGACACTGCACATTCCTGTTGGATATTTCTCACAGAGTGAACACAGTGCTGTCCCAACTCTTTTACTATATTTAAGTTTTTGGCTCATCACTGGTATTTGTTTCATAATCTAACAAAAAGTTCACGTGTCTCTTGCTAGCAAAAGCTGCAGAGGAGGGAATGCTTATTCTATGAGTAGAGAGAGAAGGAAGGCTGGAGAGATGTTTGTGCTTGTGGAGAAGCTTATTTTATTATTTTTTTTAATAAACGCAGGCCATGTTTGCCACCTCCCGAATTTTGCGCTACTCTTTTCGCTGTCCTAGCTTTGACTTAGTTTGTTTTATGTTCTCGTTTGGTTAGTTCCTTGAACATCCCATCTAATTTCCATCTTATTCATTTTTGTGTTGCAGCTTCTGACAACTGTCTTGAGTCCACACTTCTCTAGATTTTTATACCTAGCAGCCATTTGGCTTCTACTTTTCCTGATCTCTCTCTTCCTCTCTCACTACCTGTGCATAATGTTGAGGTTATAGTATCCAAAATAGCTCAGGCCTCAGCCACCTTGGTGTGTTCATGCTATCTGTCCCTACCTGCCTCAGTGTCTGTACCTTTTGGCTGGTTTCACTCAGATTATGGCCAGAGAATGGCTGAAGTAAATAACAGGAAGGAAGAAAGGAAATGTATGGTGATTAGCAGTTCTTTGAGGGAAATGTTTACCTTTATTCACAAACAGTGTATGTGTTGGTAGATTTCCTATTGCCAGAGAAAGAGAGTGTTGATTCTAAATGTTAGTTTTTAACATGAGAATCTTAAGCATTATATGTTATAACTCTCAGAAATGTTAGGTGTTTCAGAATCATTAAAAAATATTTATTGTCTTTTTTCACCTTTATTGTCAAAGTGAAGTACAGAGGGGTTACAATTTCATATATAATGCAGTGAGTACATTTCTTGTCAAATATGTTAGCTCCTCCTCCCCTCCACATGCCTACCTCTTCCCTCCTGCTTCCCCTTCCACCCACGAGTTGTATGGTTGGTTTACACCAAATGGTTTTGTGAGTATTGTGTTTGGAGTTGTTTGTATTTTTAACATTTGTCTATTGATTTTGATATTTACTTTCTCTTCCCTAGCTCTAATACACGTATATACAGTATCCAGGGTGCTCAGATGAGATACAGTGATAGTGGGGGTAAAACCACAGGAAGGGAATACGAGAGAAAATAAAAAGGGTACGGATTCATATCGCATGTTGAAAATAATTACAATAATGATATACCACTTGTTTCCATAACATGGAGCTCATTTCACTTAGCATCATCTTAAGTGTCCATAAGGGCATAGCTATTGGGCTATTATGACTTCGGCTTTGACTAGCCTAAACATGTACTAATTATTCCAAAAAAAATTTACTATGTGAAGTGAGCCAGACCTAAAGAAACATAGACTGTATTGTTTTCCTCATAGGAAAAACATTTTTTTTTCTTATTTATTGTCAAACTGATGTACAGAGAGGTTACAGTTGCATATGTTAGGCATTGGATACATTTCTTATACTGTTTGTTACCTCCTCCCTCACTTACCCTCCCCTCCCCCTGCCCCTCTCCCCCCAGAGTTGTTCACTTGGCTTACACCAAACAGTTTTGAAAGCATTGCCTTTGTAGTCGTTTGTCTTTTTATCTTGTATCTCTCGGTTTTGGTATTCCCTTTCACTTTCCTAATTCTAATACCAGTATATACAGTTTCCAAAGTACTCAAATAAGATAAACTGATAGTGAAGGTACAACCGCAGGAAGGGGATACAAGAGCATCATCAACAGTAGAAGCTACAGTTACACATGGCATGTTGAAAGTAATTACAGCAGTGATATAACAGTTGTTTCCATAAAATGGAGGTTGTTTCACTTAGCCTCATCTTATGTGTTCATAAGAGTATTGCTGTTGGGCTCTTGTGATCCTCTGCTGTGACTAGCCTAAACCTGAGCTAACTATTCCCTATGAGAATAGGGAATCCTATTCATAGCATAGAATCCATGTTTCTTTGGGTCTGGCTCACTTCACTTAGGATAATTTTTTCCAAGTCCTTTCATTTCCTTACAAATGCGGCAATGTCATTCTTTGAGACAGAGGTATGAAATTCCATTGTGTATATGTACCACATTTTCCTGATCCATTCATCTACTGAGCGTTACTGGGTGGGATCCATATTTTAGCTATGCCAAATTGTGCTGTGATGAATATTGTTGTGCTGGTGGCTTTTGTGTGTTCTTCTCTGTGGTCTTTGGGTAGATGCCAAATGTGGGGCTGCTGGATCATAAGGGAGCTCAATGTTTACCTTCTGAGAAATCTCCATACCACTTGCCAGAGTGGCTGAACAAGTTTACATTCCCACCAACGATGAAGTAGGGTTCCCTTTTGTCCACATCCCCTCCAACATTTATTATTGTTAGTTTTCTTGATATAGGTCATTCTTACTGGGGTGAGATGGAATCTCAATGTTGTTTTGATTTGCATTTCTTTTATGGCCAGAGATGTAGAGCACTTTTTCATATGACTCTTGGCCATTCTCATTTCCTCATCAGAGAAGTCTCTTTGTAAGTCTTTAGCCCACTTGTTGAGGGGGCTGTTGGTTCTTTGCGGTTTTGTTTTGGAGGAATTTAATTTTTTGTAGTTCTGCATATATTTTAGATATGAGGTCTTTGTTCATTGTATGGCTGATAAAGATCTTTTCCCAATCTGTAGGCTTTCCATTCATCTTGTGAGCTATGTCCTTTGCCCTGCAGAAGCTCAGCAATTTGATGCAATCCCATTTGCTCGTCCTTTTTGTGATTTGTAGCATTTATGGCTCTTTGTTAAGGAAGGTCTGTCCTGTGCCAAGGAGCCCAAGTGTTTCTCCTACTTCTTTTAGTGCTTTCAAGGTATCTGTTATAATTTCAAGATCTTTGATCCATGTGGAATTGATTTTGGTGCAGGATGATATATAAGGATCTAATTTTGCTTTGTTGTGGGTGTTGAACCAGTTTTGCCATCACCATTTGTTAAAGAGGCTATCTTTCTTCCATCGTATTTTTTTAGCTCCTCTATCAAAGATTAAGGGGTCTTAGTTCTGTGTGTTCACTGCTGGATCTTCAATTCTGTTCCATTGGTCTTCAGGCCTATTCCATTGCCAATTCCAAGCTGTTTTTATAGCTATAGCTTTATAATACAGCTTGAAGTTTGGTATTGTAATTCCTCCGGCATTGTTCTTTCTGCTTAGGATTGTTTTTGCTAGTCGGGGGGTCATTTATTTTTCCATATAAATTTCTGGATTGCTTCCTCAATTTCATTAAAAAATGGTGTTGGGATATTAGTGGGTATTGCATGGAATTTGTAGATAGCTTTTGGCAATATTGCCATTTTGACTATATTAATCTTCCCAATCGAGGAGCATGGGAGGTTTGTCCATTTCCTTAGTTCTTTTTTTTTTTTTTCAAATTTTTATTATCAAAGTGATGTACAGAAAGGTTACAGTTTCATATTTTAGGCACTGGATACATTTCTTGTACAGTTTGTTACCTTGTCCCTCATACCCCTCTCCCTCCTCCCCCTTTCCCTTCCCCCCCCCCCACGGAGATGTTCAGTTCACTTACACCAAACAGTCTAATCATAGAGGACTTTCACTTCTTTGGTTAAGGTTATTTCTAGGTATTTTATGTTTTTGAGACTATTGCAAAGGGAGTTGCTTTCCTGACTTCAGCCTCTGTCTTCGTGTTATTAGCATATAGAAAGGCTGTTGATTTTCGAGGGTTTATTTTATATCCTGCAACTTTGCCAAAGTTTTGGATCTGCTCTAGTAGCTAGGGAGTAGAGTCTATGGTGTTCGTTAGGTATAGGATCATGTAATCTGCAAAGAGAGAAAGCTTAACTTCATCTTTTCCTATTTGGATCCCCTTTTTGTTTTCTTCTTGCCTAATTGCTCTGGCTAGGAATGTTAAAGAGGAGGGGAGAGAGCAGACATCTCAATCTTGCTCCTGATTTTCAAAGGAATGGCTTTGGCTTTACACCATTTAGAATTATGCTTGCTGTTGGTTTGTAATAAACTGCCTTTATTATATTCAGGAATGTTCCTTGGAATCCCAATTTCTCCAGGATTTTTATCATAAATGGGTACTGGATTTTATCGAACGCCTTTTCTGCATCCAGAGATATAACCATGTGGTTCTTTACCTTGCTCTGGTTGATGTGGTGGATTACATTAATTGACTTGCGTATATTGAACCAACTTTGCATCCCTGGGATGGATCCAGTTTGAACATGGTGTATGATATTTTTGATGACCTGTTGAAGTCGATTGGACAGAATTTTGTTGAGAATTTTTGCATCTATGTTCATCAGGGAAATCGTTCTATAGTTCTGTTTTGTTGATGAGTCCCTGCCTGGTTTTGGGATGAGGGCTATACTGGCTTCATAGAATAAGTCTGGTAGTGAACGTTCTCTTTCAATTTCATTGAAGATTTTGAAAAATATTGGTGTGACTTCTGTTTTGAAAGCCTTGTAGAATTCTGCTGTGAATCCATCTGGACATGGGCTTTTCTCTGATGGGAAATCACTTATTGCTGTTTCTATTTCAAGGTTGGGTATGAGTCTGTTTAGAAGGTTTAAATCTTCGTGGTTGAGTTTGGGGGTATCAATTTTTTCTAGAAAATCATCCATTTCTTCCAGGTTCTCGAATTTGTTGGCACAAAGGTTTGCAAAATAGTCCCTTATTGTGTTCTGAATTTTGGTTGTTTCTGTGGTGATGTTACCTGTTTTATCTCGGATCTTGTTTATGTGGGTGTGCTGCCATCGTTTTTTGGTCAGGTTTGCTAGGAATTTGACTATCTTGTTAATATTCTCAAAGAACCAAGGCTTTGTTTTGTTGATTGTTGCGATGGTTTTTTTTCTCCCTCTCAAGTATATTTAATTCTGATTCGATTTTAATTATTTGCTTCCATCTATTGACTTGGGGGTATGGCTTCTTGTTCTCTTTTGAGAAGATTAAGGTGATTCCATAAGTTGTTGAGTTGCTGTTTATCCAGATTGTTGGTGTAGGCACTCAGATATAAATTTTCGTCTGAGTACTGCCTTTGCTGTGTCCCAAAGGAGGTGGTACTTTGTGCGCTCACCTTGGTTGAATGCCATAAATATTGAATTACTGGTCTAATTTCTTCAATGACCCACTGATGGTTCAGCAGTGTGTTGCTTAGTCTCCATGGATTGTATCATTTTGTGTGGTGGCTGTTTGAGTTGAGCTTTAATTTTAATCTATTGTGGTCTGAGGGAAGGCAGGGAATGATTTTGATACTTCTGAATTTGTACAGATTTTCTTTGTGCCCTAAGATGTGATATATTTTGGAGAATGTTTCATGGGCTGCTGAAAAGAATGTGTATTCTGGTATTGCTTGATGGAATATTCTGTAGATTTTGGTTAAGTCTAGTTGGTCTATGCAGTTGATTAGTTCTGTGGATTCTTTGGTCAGTTTTTGGCCTGTTGGTCTGTCCAGAGGTGACAGTGGAGTGTTAAAGTCTCCAACAATCAATGTGTTTGGGACTATGAGTGATTTTAGAGTCAGTAGTGTTGGTTTGATGAAGTTGGGTTCTCCTGTATTTGGTGTGTGGATATTTAAGATGGTTATATCCTCCTGTAGGAGACATCGCTTTATTAGTATGTAGTAACCTTCTTTGTCTCTTCTTACCATTTTTAATTTGAAGTCGATTTTATCTGATGCTAGAATTCCACTCCAGCCTGCATTTGGGGGCCATTTATTGGTAGATTTTATTCCAGCCTTTCACCTTTAGAAGAAGTTTGCTTTTGCTAGATAGATGTGTCTCTTGGAGGCAGCAGAAAGACGGATCTTGATGTTTGATCCAAGTAATGAGCCTATGTCGTTTGAATGAAGAATTAAGTCCATTAATGTTGAGAGTTAGGTTTGAGAGATGATCATTTGTCCTTTCATTGTAGCTATCTTGTTAAAAGCTGTGTCTTCCCAATTCTTGATCTAATATTCTGGTTTTCTATTTAGGGTTCATTTCTCTGTCTGTATTGGGATCTTGATTATTTTCCCTGTATAGTACATCTTTGAGGATTTTCTGTAAAGCTGGTTTGGTGGAGATACATTGTTTCAGTTTTTCCTTCCTGTGGAAGATTTTATTTGACCTTCAGCTATGAATGAGAGTTTAGCTGGGTACAGCATTCTTGGTTGATATTTATTATTATTTAGGGTTTGGCATACCTCATTCCAGGATCTCCTTGCTTTTCATGGTCTCTGCTGAGAAGTCTGGGGTAATTCTGCTTGCTTTTCCTTTATTTGTGATTACTTTCTTCTCCGTAACATCTTTAAGGATTCTTTCCTTGGACTCTACTGATCCTGTTATGATCACAATGTGTCAGTGGGATGTCCTATTCTGATCTGGTCGCTTTGGGGTTCTAAATGCTTCTTGTATCTGTATCGGCCTACCTTCCTGGATAGTTGGGAAGTTCTTGGCTAATATTCTGTTAAATAGGTTGCATATTCCATTAACTTCTTTCTCCTGGTTTTTCTCAATTCCTATTCGCCTCAAATAGTGCTTCCTGCTTGTGTCTTGGAGCTCCTGGAGTGATCTGTTTTATCGATTGGATTGGTTTTGTATTTTTGTGTGACATTTCTCCATAGATTCTAGGGAATCTTCAGCTCCTGAGATTTGATCCTCTGCTTCACCTACTTGAGACTGTAGGCTAGTTACTTGATTTTGAATCTCTTTTCCTTCAGACTGGTCTTTCCTGATGATTTCCATGTCCTTGCTAGAAGTATCTCTTAGGTCCTGCATGGACATCTTTACATTATTAATTTGGTTTTGAGTGCTGTCTCTCAAATCTTTTAGCTGGGTAGTTATCTTTTCATATGACTCTTGAAGTTCATTTATCTTTCTCTTTGTTGAGGCCATGAAATCATCTATTACTTTATGGATGGATTGATGTATGGATGGATTCAAACTTTTCATTTAACATGTTTATCAGTAGACTTTGTAGAGCATTTTGAGGGTTCTCTTCTATGTCTTTGATTGACTGCTCTGCTTCCTGCTTGTTTTGAGTGGGAGATATGACTGCATTGTTTGCCATCTTGTGTTTCTTCTGCCCATTTGGATTGGGAATGCCTATCTAAGACCACCTGTGAGCACTGTTTAAGACCCAAAGCAGACCTTACCAAGCACTGTTGTGTAAATCTTAGAAGTTCACAATTATACACAGATACTTGGTATAACTGTATATAAAATTAGATTTGTTGTTCCTAAAAATACAATTTCAAAATAACAACCAATCCTGTATTCAATAGTTAATAAGTACTGTTAAAATACTATGAGCTGGATTTCTCTATAAACCACTTTGATTCACTTGGATTGAACAGGGATATCCTCTATCCAATAACCAGGGATCAATGGAGTCTGGAGGTCCTGAATGTAAATCTGGAGGATAAGTGAGAGGTAGTGAAGGGAATAGAGTAAAATGTATGTGGGGGTGGTGGTGATGGTGGCAGTGGTGGTGGTGGTGATTTTGGTTTCATTTCAGTGACGTGGAAATGTGAAGAAGAATAGAATCGGTAGAAAGGACAAGATTAATATGATGAATAATGGAGAGTTAGCAGAAAAGAGTGAAGCTGTTAGTCATAGGAAAGTAATTTAAAAGTAAGAGAATGTGAAAAGAGAAACAAAGAAAAATACTGGAAGACAAATGCACAAAACACAAAACAATTAACAACCCAACCCCCGAAAAAGGAAATTAAAAAAGCCGATAAAACAAAAAAAAAATAGAAAACAAAATACCAACGACGTCTCAGAAATGAAAAATAGAAAAAAAAAGTTTAAAAAATGTTTTTAAAAAATGGAGTGTTCCTTGTTTGGGTGGGTTTTCTCCAGTCTCTGGTTTCCTTGCAATGGTTTGTAGTCTATTTTGCTGCTTGGCTGGTTTGACTTGCTTTCAGTTTTCAGGGGGTGGATCTGCTCTGACCCTCCTCGCCTGTTAGGGAAATCCTGGGGCTCTGTGGTTCGCACAGCTTTCAGGAAGGGCTTGGGGATCCTCCTTAAATGGAGATTGTTTAGGAGTAAAGGAAGCAGCGGTTGGTTAGGACAATCAGGTTCTGGGTCTCCCTATAGTTGGAGGCATTCACTATGGTCTTCCTGGGGTGGAGAATTCTCGGCTTCTATTGCTGTGGTGGATGCAACAGGGGAAGACAAATACTCTTCCCTCCACCTTGTGAATGCTTCTGATGCCATATGGCAGGGTTGGGCTCAAGATCCACCTGTTAGTGTTCCTACGCAGTATGTGTGTGTGATCATGAACACACTGGAGTCGCAAGTATGCACAATCCCCACGTCTTTCTGCAGAGATGTCCAATGATGCATAGTGGGCTGGGTGGACTTTGACAGCGCACACGGAGGTATATCATGTATACTCATGGAGGCAGTGTATCTTGCTGTGGAAGTGAACCCTGGGTTGATGAGAAGGAAGGTCCCGCTAGACAGTTCAAAGATGCAACTTGTCGGGTTTACTGTTTTCTGAGGAGATCACCTCTGTTCCTGCTTCTATTCCACACAACCTGAAGCTATCTATTAGGTATTTAAAAATAAATATGACTCTGTGTTTGTGTGTATTTGTGTATTTGTGTATGAAAGAGAGAGAGAGAGTATTCATATACATATGTGCACTAGTACTTGAGCTCAGGGCATCTTTCTTTATTTTATGTTTATTGTACAGGTGGTGTACAGAGGGGTTACATTTACATACCTAAGGTAATGACTACATTTCTTGTCAAACTTGCTACCTTGTCCCTCATTTTTCTCCCAGCTTCCCTCTTCCCATATCCCCCCCCCCCAAGTTTCAAGTTATTTTACAACATATCTTGTAGTTAATACTGTTGCATTGGTTCACGTTTTACCATTTGTCTATACATTGGAAAACAAAAAACCAACAACATCTGTTAAATAAAAAATAAAAATAAATCTTTAAAAAATGGAGTCTTCCTTGTTTGGGTGGGCTTTCTCCAGTCTCTGGTTTCCTTGCAATTGTCTGTAGTCTATATTGGTGCTTGTGTGGTTTGACCTGCTTTCAGTTTGCAGCGGGTGGATCAGCTCTGACCCTCCTCCTCTGTTAGTGAAATCCTGAGGCTCTGTGGTTCGCACAGCTTTCACATAGGACTTGGGTGTCCTCTGTAAATGGGGGAAGTGAACAGTCTTGGGAGCCCTGGCTCCTCCCATCTGCTGTGAGACTGGTGCCTTTATCACCTGGCTTTGGAGAGGCTGTGGACTCAGCAGGGCGGTTGGCTCTGGCCTGGTTTACCTGTCTGAGAGTTGCTTGCCTAGGGGTGGTTCCTCCCTCATGGGCAGGATGGCCTCCTGAGCATAGGTGGCTATGGAATTCAGCTCCATTTTGGGCTGGGAATTAGGCTTCCTCTGAGATGGGGCCATTTATCTGTCTTGGGAACTGTTTGCTTTCCTATCTGGTTGTTCCTTGCTGCCGGTAGCTGCTCGCCACTTTCCGTTTTAATTTAGAAATTCTGGCGGGCAGGGCGGGCACCTCTGGCTGAGTTCACCTGAGTTGTGAACTGTGGCCTGGATGAGCTTCCCACCTGGGCAGGGGTTGCTCTTCTGGGTGGAGCTGGCCCTCATTGGTCTGTCCCTCTTGCTCTTTTCAAAGGTGGCCCCTTTGTCCTCGCTTTCCCCAAGCCGGGTTTATTTCCAGTCTGGTCTGACCCTATGCCAGTGTCAGAGATGGTGCTTTGCTCTGGCAGTGGGGAAAAGGCTACCGATGCTTCTCTGTGGGCACGAGTGAGAATATCTTTTGTGGGGTACTCATGCTTTGTCTGCCATTTCGGCCTGTCCATGCTCAGCCTGAGATCCACGTCTGTCTGCCACCATCTGGAGGATTTCACCTTGGTCACTTCTGGGTGGTTTAGGTCCATGAACTGTGAGACGCTGTGCCAGCGCCGGCACTGGCTTGGCAGAGGGATGAGGCCCAGAACTGAAATCTGTGTTTTCAGGCCAGCAATGTCAATTTTTCCTTATTGGACAGAATCCCTGTACTGTTATAACTTACTTGGGCTGTCTTTCTAGGAGTAAAAGTTTCTGGAGTGGTAAAACTGGGGTGTTGGAGAGAGATTAACTAGGGCTCTGCTGCTCCTCTGCTCAGGGAAAATTTTTTTAAATTGCTATGTGCTGGTGGTTCATGCCTAGCTATTTGGAAGACTCAAAAGTGAGGATTGCAATTGGAAGCTAGCCTGGGCAGGAAAGGCACTGAGATACTTGTCTCCAATTGACCACCAAAAGAAAACAAAACAATACAGCAGAAAGTGGAGCTTTGTGAGAGTGCTAGCCTTAAGCACAAAAGAACAGGATCATTGGCCAGACCAGAACTGGCACCAAAATCCCAGAGACCTAGTGAAATGTTCATTGTGACTAAGCCTGCCTTATTATTTAGAGCTAGAAATGGGCTGTTAAGGTCTTGGGAAGAACTAACTGAGTATCAAACTAATTAAAGTCTTCAAAATAACTAAAAGTGTATAAAAAATGTAGTCTATAATCAGTGGTGCCCAATATTAATGGATTTAACCCTATATTATGATGGGTATTTGAGTTCATGTTTCCCCGTTGGTTTAGTCTTTGCAGCTTCTATAGTAGCAGCCCCCCATTTTGTTTGAGAAATTAATATTTGACTTTCTTTGTCTTTCTTATGTAATTTGGTAAATTCTCTGCTGAGAATTATGATACCTTGTAGAAAGCTGTTGACACACCAATTAGGTGGTTTTCCTGAAGCTAAATGACCCCTGTCAGTTGTTAGATCAACTGTGAGAATTTATCCCTTCTGCAGGTGAGCTTTTCCTGGCCATTATTTTTAAGGACCATCACCCGCGCTCATAAAGATGGGTTCAGGTACTGCAGCCATGTTTACTAGTAAATACTTTGGGTGTTGGCTAAGCTCTCCTGGGGCTACAAAAATCAGAGACCCACTCAGGTGGGTCTAAAAGAAACAGTGGTGTCAAGACTCTGGCTAATTCCTCCCTTTAGGTGGCTGTCCAAGTGTCCTGTTGGATGTGTAACAACATCCTGTGCTTTGACCTAGGAGCCGGTTGCATCCGTAATTCTACAACCAAACATGTTTCCAGATGATTTCAATGTCCTGCTTGGACAGTTCACAGAGGCTGCTGTGTCGGGTTTACTGTTTGCTGAGATCACCTGGGTTCCTGCTTCTATTCCACATGGCCTCAAGCTATCTATTGGGTATTTAAAAATAAATATGACTCTCTCTCTCTCTCTCTCTCTCTCTCTGTGTGTGTGTGTGTGTGTGTGTATGTGTATGAGAGAGAGAAAGTATCCATCTACATATGAGTATTAATTCTTGAGCTCAGGGCATCTTTCTTTATTTTATGTTGATTGTCAAGTTGATGTACAGTAGGGTTACATTTACATACCTAAGGTAATGAGTACATTTCTTGTCAAACTTGCAATCTCATCCCTCATTTTTCTCCCACCTTTCCTCCTCCTGTATTTCCCCCTCCCTCCAATTTTACAGTTAGTTTACAACATATCTTGTAGTTATTACTGTTGCATTGGTTCACGTTTTACCATTTGTCTAAACATTTTGAAGTTCCCCTTCCCTTCCCTAATTCAGACGAATATATATATATATATGACCGAGGGTATCAAAATCAAAAACAGTGACAAGAGGGGCTAAACCATAGGGAAGATAAGCAAAAGGAAAAAGGAATGATTTCATTTAGCACGTTAAAAATAACAACAATGATAAACCAATTGTTTCCGTATCTTAGAGTGTGTTTCACTTCACATCATCTTATGTGATCATAGGTACTTAACTACTGAGCTATGGTGTTTAACAATGGCTTTCAAGGCCCCCTGGCACCCTGCTAACATGGACACATAGCCTTCCTTCCAGTCTGAGCCCGCCTATTGTGCCACCTGTGCTGACCTCGAACATTCTCAGTGTTGTGTGTGTAATCAGAGGCTAGCTACAGTTTTTTCACATTGCATTCTTGAATTCCTCCAATGAGATTTTGCTTAAATAGTCATGCAGTGTAGGGTTTATTGAAATATATAGTCTTCAGTCTTTGGACACATTTGTTGGAGAAGTTCATCTTTTTGTTAGGTTAAACATTTGTTTTCATGTAGTATCCATCATTTGATTCTGGACATCATCGCCATCCATTGTCATTAAAAAGTAGAAATACCTCTTTTTATGACAGTTCTTCAGATGTTTGAAATCGCAGATTGTATTTCCCACTACTTTCAGAATAAATGTTTTTATTTTTAGGATTAATGCCCTTGGATTATTAGGCAGTTGGAGTTTGTTTTTCCTTAGAGTGCTTGCTTGCAATACCAGATCTGAATAAAGCTGCAGTTTGGTCAGAGAAGAAAACTTCAGTTCTGTATATCATACTGCATACTAAGGAACCTCCAGTTGCAGTCATATTCTTTCTTTACTTGTACTTCTGTCCACAGACATAGAGGTCCATGCTGATTTAAACTTCTGATTATTTTCATATATGCCACTAATTCCTGCCTTCTCTACTCGTCATTGTACAAGTTTTAAAGGGAAGGAGCACACTGAAGCTTTTTCTATCATTTAATTGGAGAAAAGAGTCTCATAGACTCCTCTACCTGGGCTGGCTTCCAAATGTGATCCTCAGATCTCAACCTCCTGAGTAGCTAGGATTATTGGCATGAGCCACTGGTGCCAGGCAACTTGTCACATTGTTTTTCCCACCAAATGTCCATCCAATTTGTAGAAAATCAAACTTTGGCTTTGTCAGGATTGATTGCAATCATGATCATTTCCATGATTTCCAACTCTGGGCTTCATAGGACTAGGAAATTTGGTTAAAACTGCCTCGTTCATGCCAAATCTTAGGTCCTTTTGACTCTGTGATGATAGTGTGCTAGAAATGAGACTGGAGGGAAGAACTCAGAGGCCCCTTCATCTTCTGCTTTTGTTGCTCTCAATCTGTTTATGAGGGCCTTTAGAAGTGTCTTCTTAGCCACGATGCTTGCATCAAGCATCTTTCCTGAATAGCCATACTTTTAACTATGGTCCTCCAGAGAATGCTCCCTTTTCATGTTAGCAAATGATACAAGGAAGAAGGTTTTCAAGGTTCAATAAATTACATGTGCATGAAATCAAACAGATGTAAGCACGTTTATTAGTGAAAATTTGTGAATGGTGAGTCACATTTCACAACAGCAGTGTACCATTTAGGAAACCCAAGAGGTTTAGAAAATTAAAATGTATTCCTTTGGAGCAGAATATATGTACATGTAAGTTCATCAGAAAAATATTTTCCTCTTAAATAATATGGTTAAGAGCAATTAGTTCTAAGGACTGATGTTTTCTACCATGGAAATAGGGAGGGGACATAATTTACAACTTTGCAGGAATTTAGTTGACATTGTCCAGGGTTAGTAAAGTGAATCTAACGTGAAGCGTGCTTGCCTAGCAAGCATGAAGCCCTGGGTTCAATTCCTCAGCACCACAGAAACAGAGAAGGACAGAAGTGGTGCTGTGGCTCAAGTTTCAGATTGCTAGCCTTGACCAAAATAAGCCAGGGACAGTGCTCAGGCCCTGAGTCCAAAGTCCCAGGACTGACAAAACAAAAACAAACCCAACAACATAAAAAAACACTCCAAATGGGAAACAGAGGCTGGACAAATCCAGCCCCTGCCTCATGAGACTTCCAGGCTTCATTCAAGGACTGCCATCTAACACCAAGGGAGCCTACTGCTAGCCTTCTCCAGGAGGGGCCACATTTCTGCCTTTTATCCCTAATGTCGACGCCCTTTACGAGCAGGAAGCAGCCAGAGAGTCATCGTCCTTTTCCATACCTATTAAAAGGCTGGAATGTCAGGTCCCTCCTGGAGGGCTCCAAGTAGATGCCCCCACCTTATTAAGTGTCCACCCAGTTACTGGGTAACGAGCAGGCCTGGAGGCAGGTACCTTTCCCTTCCCTGAGGTCACATCCTGGCCCAATCAACCTGGCCCAATCCCCTGCCCTAGATTAGGCAGGGCTGGCTGAGGGTCACCCAGTCTCTCCCTTCTCTCCCTCCTCTTTGGCAATGAATCATCACCACCACAGGCCAGCTGTTCTGTAATAAACTTTTCTCTCCCGCTTTAAAATAAATATCAAAAAAGGGAAACAGAGCTGAGCTCAAGTGGTAGAGCATTGGCCTGAAGGACGTCAAAGCTTAGGACAGTGCTCATGTTGAGTTCAAGCACAGGCTCCCCGTCCCTACCCCAATGCTTCTAATTACGAAGATATGTATATATATTTTTCCTTGATTGAAATTTAGTACCTACATAAATTTGACAGTATACTGTTGAACCTGGGTAACTGCAGTCGAAATCAGGATACGGGGGATGCAAGGCGAGTGAACCAATGCATACTTTATTCCAAGAGGGCCAGGGTTTATATAGGGTTAGAAACCAATATTACAATTACAGGGTAAAAGATCAATACAGCATGACATTTGTCTTAAATACAGAAGTGGAGGAAATTTCCTCCTGTGAGGGCAGGAACTTGATACAAATGCCGTTCTAATTACAGGAGGTAGTGACTACAAAGATTATTGATATCAAAACAAGGAACTGTATACAACCTAGGTAGAACTATAATTATCTCCTAGCTACTATCTCCTTAAGGCTAGATAACATCAATCTTGACTTCTCCAAATACTTGTGAAATAACAGTGAGGAGACTTTCCTGTTTACAGTGAGACTCTAGTGAGGAGACTTTCCTGTTTACAGTGAGAATCTAGTGAGGAGACTTTCCTGTTTACAGAGAGAATCTAACACTAAAGGCAGCAAGTCTCCCTGAGGAGACTTGCTAAGTAGGGGGAAAAAGGAGATTCTCACAACAACTGGTGGCTTCCTTTGGCCCACAAACACCAGAAATTCCTTACTGGGAATGTGTTCCCAAGGGCCTATTAGTGTGCTAATGAGGCATCAGAGTAACCGTGCAGGGGCTAAATTTTTCCACTGGTTGGAGACTTTAATTCTCCAACACCCAAGCAATTAAAGGGCTCAATTCAATAAAAATTAATAGCTTGAGGCACTCAACCTTTTTTCTTGGAGGCTGCCAAAACTTTCTTATTTTAATATTCCATTTCAACATCTAGGAAATGTGAATGCTAGAGAGGATCCAATCACTGAACATTTCTAAAGTCACATAGGTGTATGCGCTAGGACTCATAGATTATAGGGCTTTAAAATTATATGGATCAAGAACTATTACTGTGCTGTAGAAGTGTGGCCTGACCTTGTATGTTGATTCAGCTTAAGCTCATTGAAATAATAGCACATATTTCAATGGTCAAAGATGAGAAATACATTCACATGCAAGTCATACAGTAACTATAATAATACAATAATAACTGAGCCAGAAAATTCATGGGCTGGACTGTGAAATCAGAAGCTGATATGTAGAAATGCTGTCTGAATTGGGTTTTCTGAAAGAACCCTAAGGTGTTTACTACTGAGTGAAATTTTCTTTTGTCCTTTTTTTTTTTTTTTGTCAGTCATAGGATTTGAACTCGGGGCTAGGATTCTCTCTGAGCTGTTTTGTTCAAGTCCAGTACTCTATCACTTTGAGCCACAGTGCCACTTGTGCTTTTGTGGTGGTTAATTGGACATAAGAGTCTCACAGACTTTCCTGCTCAGACTAGCTGTTGATCTGTGATCATCAGACCTCAAGCTCGTGAATAGCTAAATGTACAAGAAATGTATCCAATGCCCAACGTATGACACTGTAACCTCTCTGTACGTCAGTTTGATAATAAAAATTTGAGAAAAAAAAAAATTTCAAAACTGAATAAGTTGGTTAAGATTGCTCCTTTCCCAGTTCTGTTTTGCCCCTTTTTAGCCTTCTGTCTTTCAATCAGGCTGATTATCTTGCAACGACTGTTGCAACTTTAGACTCAAAAGAAAAGCTCTAAATTACTACGAATGGGTGATGATCAAGGATATTATACTTGAGTTCCTGTCTAATTGAATGTAATGGCACTTGAGAATAAAGATGTTCTCATCCTTTTGACATCGCCAGGCATCCTTTTCGGAAGGGTGAATGGAAAGGTGCGAAAATGAAGGCCATGGGTATTGTTGGGCTCAAAGTGTCATTCCAGGAGCATGGCAGGTGTTAGTTCTATTGTGCGAGGCAAGGTTTGAATCATCCACATGGCATTTTTGTTGAGTTTTAGAGGAAATATTGGCAAAGAAGAACCATTCTAGAGGGTGGCAAGCCACGAAAACAGAAAATCTGCCTGATAAAGAAGAATTTTGGGTGAGACACCATATTGAGGAAATGTTGACAATGTTTGCTAATATATGGTAGTTCATTTCTCTTACCAAACAGAACTCTGGTCCAAGAGTGGAAGTGAGTAGGGAATAAATCTCTATTGAAAATAAGAAGTCCTCCACCACACACATAGTTGTGTCACATAATTTCCTTTTATTTGCTGGCGTCATCATCCTTGATAGAATTCAGCAGTTAGTAGTAGAGATCAGTTCTTGCCTAGACCACACTTAACTAACTTCCATCTTGAAACAACTTCTAAAGTCCAGAATGTTCCCTTCCTTAGCTTATTCTAGTCTTTTGAGATCTTGCTGACTTTTTAAAATGGGATGTTTCTTGCTCAGCATGTTCAATAAAACCCGCTTGTGTAAGAAATGCACCCATCCCTCCAAAAAGACTCACACGATAAGTACAATCTTAAGTACCAATTATGTGTCAAGCCTGTGCTAGGCACACGCAAAGTATTTTGTTGACAGTTGATCATCTGTGAGAACTTATAATGACATTGCGATGTTAGCAGGTGTGTGGAGAAGCAGGGTATATGGAGGAAAGAAGAGATGGATCTGTATTTTTCCCAGTGTGTTGAAGGAAATGTTGAAGGAAGGGAAAGGAAACAGTCCCAGGACTACTTGCTCAAGGCGCTGTACAAAGTCTTTTGGCATTTTGTTAGTAGATTGATGGGTGGCCAACATCTACGCCCATTGTTACTGTACATCCCTTATGCATGACTGGCCTTTTAAATAAACTTTCTGGAGATCAGCTTGACATTGCAGGCTATGTGAAATTTTGCCTGGGAATGAATAAAAATGGGTATTTCTTGGAATTTTTTAATAGAATACAGGAGACAGAATCATCATGAGTTTTTTGAAAAATAACTTTTGCCATAAAGACCACTTGTTTGCGAGCAGAGGCAGATCTGGTCTCTGGTCAGCTTCTTTTCCCTCAGGCTCCTCTGCGGATTCTGTTGTTGACCTCATTCACGGTCTTTCTCCTGGGTGGTCAGATGTTACAAAGGGCATCACACATCTCTGTCTTTCTTTGGGCCTGGACACACTGATCTTTTTGTTACAATAGGGTTGGTCACCTCGAACTCAACCCTGTGAAAAGTCTGAGGAAATGTGGTTGGAGATGACAACCATGTGACAGATTGCTGTCAGTTCAAGGCCGGTTCCTTGTCAGGGTTGAAAGGAATGACAGGATTATGGTCCCTGGGAAGAGCTCACAGGGGCCTTTCTCAGGGCCAAGGGCACATGGCTTATTCCATGGGGATCATTACACAATACTCAATCATTACACAATATGCAGCACTCGATTCCTAAGGCCTTGATGGTGCGGGGAGGTTGATTTTTACTTCCTCTCCTGTTTTTTGGCTATGTTTATAATTCCTAACATAGTCACTTGGAAAGAGTTGGTAGATAACTTCTCCGGGCCCCTCCCGTGATTCCATCCCTTCTCCTTCTGTGTGAAAACTCATTTTGTAATTTAAACACAAAGAGCAGTTCAATCACCTGTCACTCATGGTCTCAATTACTTGTGGTAATATTTATTTAGCTGCTCTACTGTGGTGGCACTTACTAAAAAATTCATAGAGAATATTAATCAGCTATAATATTATGATAGTATTACCATATTACTGTACAACATTATAAAACAGATTCACAGCAGAGTGTGCTTAGAAAATTTCTAAGTACTGTATGCAAGCATTTAGGTTCTTGACCTAATTAAATATTCATTACGCTAACTTAATTCATTTAGTAATTATTTTCAGATTATATATATAATATGATTTCCCAGTAGTATTTCCAGGGGCTTATATACATATACTTAATGTAATGTTGTGGGTTTTTTTTTTTTGCCAGTTCTGAGGCTTGAAATCAAAGCCTTAGCACTGTCCCTGAGATGCTTTTGTTCAAGGCTAGCACTCTACTATTTGAGCCACAGCACTACTTCCAGCTTTTTCTGTTTATGTGGTGGGGAGGAATGGAACTCAGGGCTTCATGCATGCTAGGCAAGCACTCTGCTGCTAAGCCACATTGCCATTCTAACATCTTGGGTCTATTTATGAATTGTTCATTGTGCCAGTCCTGAGGCTTGAACTCAGGGCTTGGGTGCTGTCCTTGTACTTTTGTGCTCAAGACTAGGAGTCTACCATTTGAACCATAGGTCCACTTCCAGTTTTTTTGGTAGTTATTTGGAGATGAGTCTCACAAACTTTCCTGCCTGGCTGGCTTTGAGCTGTGATTCTCAGCTCATAGACTCCTGAGAAGTTAGGATTACAGGTGTGAGCCACTGGCACTTAGCAGCTATTTTTTTTTGTTTTAAAATCTGATTGGAAAGATAATTTACAATATTTTAAGTGATGGACTGTTTTTCCTAAGTCAAGTATTTTGACATATTTTCTAGGTAAACAGTCATGTTGATGTAAAATATTACATGGAAATATGTTTATGTGTTTATTATGTGGAAGACAGCAATTTGCTTTCTATAATTGTTCATTCACTTGTGAAAAGCCTTTTCCTTCTGTAAATCAGTCTAAAGCTACAAAAATAAGTCCTGAACTATTAGAATCTTATTAAACCATATATTGGGCACTCTCTCTTCTCTTCTCCTCTCCTCTCCTCTCTTCTCCTCTCCTCTCCTCCCCTTCCCTCCCCTCCCTTCCTGTCCCCTCTCCTCTCCTCTCCTCTCTTCTCCTCCCCTCCCCTCCTCTCTTTTCCCCTTCCCTCCCCTCCCCTTCCGTCCCCTCTCCTCCTCTCTCCTCTCTTCTCACACCACCTCTAGTAACAAGGTTTGAATTCAAGGCTTAACACTGCCATGCATGCCCGCTCAGCTGCTACTTTGCCACTTACACATCTAGCCCAGCATTTCACTGGTTAATTGGAGATGGAGTCTTTTGGACTTTACTGCTTGGGCTGGCTTTGAACCCTGATCCTCTGGATCTCAGCTTACTGAGTAACCAGGTTTACAGGCATGAGCCCCAGGTGCCTGGCTAAATCATGTGTTTTAATTTTAACCTGTTTTGTTATGTTCAATGTACACAGCTTAGAAATATGTGATGACAGTAATTTGTATGCAGCAAACTACATTATTCCTACAGAATTAGAGAATTAGAGGGCACATTTTGGTCATGAGGATTTTTTAAAAAAATAGATGAGTAGAACCCTTGAAATGACAATTAAAAAAATAAGATGGCCCAATATGTATATGAGGAAGTATGATGTAAAACACAATTTAATGAGTTGTATGGTCCTAGATGCTATGAATTCTGAGGATCCAACAATGAGGTGTGAGCTTTCATACAGCTCAGCTTTCTAAAAATTGCTGTTAATTGATCTTACATTAATTATCTCATTTCATTGCTAGAACAACCTGAATATTAGATCGGGTAAGTGTTGAAATCATAATTTGCATATAAGAAAACATAACCTAATGTATGAAACTGTAACCCATCTGTACATCACTTTGACAATAAATAAGTAATTATTACAAAAAAAAAGAAAAGGAAAACACATAGAGAGGCTGCTGGCTACTCCAAGTGGAGGTGATGGTGTCTTTCTAATTATAAGGCACATGGTAGCTGTGAGGATTATTCTAAAAAAAGTTTGCTGATCAAAGATGGCCTTTAGAACTTTTGATAACATTGAAAACTACTAGGTCAATCATGACTGCTCTCAACCAACTAATTATGCCTATTTAGAAGTAACAATTATTTGAGAGGATATCATCTTGACAGCATTTTCTATTTTCTGAAAAAAAAAGAAATGTAAGGTTAGACTCCTTTTCTTTATACTGATGATGATGTAGGAGCTCAATGTAGTTCAGTGCCAATGTGATCTTTTTAAATACGACCTATGAAGTTCTGCCTGATGCTTTGCTCATTTGAGCTAAATTTAAAAATTCAAATGCGAGGGGCTTTAAAAAAATAAGTAAGGAATATATTTCTAACAAATATTTAATCTCTTATTGGAAAACTAGCACTTTGTTGATTCTTTGTTTTTGTTATTGTTTGTGTTGCATGAACGCAGGTGCTGTCCCTGAGTTCATTCACTCTCTTCCTCTCTCTCTCACTTACTCTCTTTCTTTTATCCTTCCTTCCTTCCTTCCTTCCTTCCTTCCTTCCTTCCTTCCTTCCTTCCTTCCTTCCTTCCTTCCTTCGTTCCTTTGCCAGTCCTGGACTCAGGTCCTGAGCAAAGTTGCCCGCAGTTTTTTTTTTTTTTTTGCTCAAGGCTACCACACTACCACTTGAGCCATTGCTCCACTTTTTGCTTTTTTCTATGTATGTGGTGCTGAGGAACCGAACCCATGGTTTCATGTATACAAGGCAAGCACTCTACCACTAGGCCATATTCCCAGCCCTTCTTCCTTTCTTTTCAAGGCTAGTCCTCTGTCACTGTGAACCACACTGCCACATCCAGGTGTTTGTTTTCCTTTTTGTATTGTAGTTAACTGGAGATGACACTCTTTAAGAGACATTCTTGTCCTCATTGGCATTAAACCATGATCCTCAAAGCTCTGCCTCTTGAGTAGCTAGGATGACAGACAGGCATGAGCCACCAGCACCCTGCACATTGGGACACTTCTAAAATGTAGATTTTATGCTTAAATACCTCTTCTCCACTGCCTTATGGAAGGAGCCCAAGTTGACCCCAGCCTTTTTAAAATTTTCCTAATACTTAGAGCATTCAGCAATAGGAATTCCTGGTTTCTAGAAACTTGTTTTCTTCCTGCTTTTCTGTCTCTGTCTCTTCTTCCTGGAATCTTCCCCATTCATGTCTGCCTGTCAAATGGCTACCCAGCCTTAATGACCTACACAGACGTCAAGTTGAAATGATAAGCATTCTCTTAAATCCTCCAGGTAGATCAGAAGCTGTGCTAGTACTGGTTATATTGCTCTTCCTAATAATGCCACATAATTCACATGCAGTTTGTTTCTGAGCTGGTCTGTCTCCCTTGTGTCTTCCTCTATAGCACATTTGTATCAGAGTTCTATGGAGAGTTGGGAAACAGATTTCAATGAACTCGTGTTCCAATAGGAGGTGATTTGGTTCATTCTAGCTGATACCTCTATTGTCTGTATCTATTAGATAATGGGGTTGGGTTCAAGGACTTCCAAATGTCATTCTTGCCTTCAAATTTGGCCTTGTAAAACAATTTATTTTAATAATAGGACACGGAAGTTTACATTCTGTTATATTTTGTTAAATGGAGATACTGTAATGCTTTTTTTTTTTAATCTTGAAGTCTTTGTACAAAGGAGTTGTATTCACCATATCAGTTGAGTACAATGCATCCCCTTCCTTCATTCTCCCCATCTCTCCTAGCCTCATGACTTGCCTCAGCTTTCTTATCCTTAAAAGATATGTACAAAGTACACCACGTGTGGGTAGAGAATGTTACAGGTTGAACAATACTGAAACATATTGCATCTGAGAATGAAGATGGCAAAACAAAACTCAGTGAAAGCTATTGAATAATAGGGGTTGAGAGGGCAGAGAATGTGAGAGTAAAAGAAGGATTAATTTAACATACTGTATCATCATTTATAAAATCTCTTTTAAAAGGTGCTAAATTGAAGAGCTCTTTTTCTGCAAGTAGTGTTTGCAGTAAAAACGTTGTTCGAATTTTGAGATGATTTTCCCCTTTTTATTAATATTAAATTTAGTACAAATATTGTAAAAGTTAAATAATTTTCCCCCAGACACTCAATGTTCGATCTTATAATGTGAAATAGAAAGGAAATCAGCATGCAGAGTAACTATGTTGTGAAGGTTTGAAAATAATTATATATATAAATAAATGTACTCCCTTGAAAGACACTGGTCAAATTTCTCTTCTGCAAAGTTCATAGTATATGATGTGACAGTACTATTTAATATAATTAACTACAGAGGTTTAGTAAATGTTGCCCTCCAAAGAGAAAATCCAAGATGGTAGGTGGGATTTTCACATTACGGTGAGTACAGTGTTGAAGTAGACATAGTTGGTCTCCTGGGTGTGCTTTATCACTAAATGCAAGAGCTCCACTCACCTAATTTATTTTAGCAAGGGAAAGACTATGCTCTTGAATAGACACTTAGGTCAGAGAAAATACGTTCAAAAGAGTTAGTTTCAGCTAGGTAAAGTAGGATTTGGTACACTCGGCATTTTCTCTTCCAATTTTTTCTAGCAGCCAGCATTATTTTTAATGACCTTCATTAAATTTTTACAAATCAGCACTGCTTATCCAGGTTCTTAAAGATTTTTGCACTTAAATGTTTTGGAGTAAATACCAGTAACATAAATAGTGCCATATTCATAATGTGTCTAAAATAGTATGCTGGTTATTTCCCCCCACTTAGGTAGCATTGGTGTAGCCAGTAGAAAGGACTCAGTTGGAGGATCAGAATTGTTGGAAAGTCTGGCTCCACTGTTAATGAGTAGTTTAGGATTGGAAGGTCTTTAAGTGCTTCCAGCCTAAGTTACCTACTCCATCAAAAATAGAAAGAGAAGCGCCTCTTGATGATTAGCAATACTGCATGGAGCTCTCTAGAACTAATACAGCATCTAAGGAATTAAGTCTATAATCACTGCCATAGAATGACGCTAGTTAAGAGGTATGTTATTATGGTCTTCAGAGTCAAAGTTTTAATGAAAGAATTGTATGCTACAGGTTTTCCAGTGCCCAGCCCATGTTAGTCTTAATAAATACTAAAGAACTGAGTTAGTAAAATGGTGTGCAAAGAATGTTTACTTGAGCGTCTCATTGGTGCCATATGGTATAAATATGAGTAGGATAACTGCAAAGAAGCTTCAGAGTGGAGAAGTATCCAAATATCCTCAAATTCTCGAGCTGTCCAGAAAAAGAACTTGGCTCCATTCTCCAGAAAGTTCCAACAGAGGAACTTGCCTCCCATGGCTTCGGCTGAGGATAGACATGGTTTCAGGGGAAGGTGGTCACTTCCAGGAAGGTCCCACTCTGGTGGAAAATGGTCTCCTTGTAAGGGCAGGAGTCCTGTGGGGCCTCATTCGTTGTGGAACCTTACTAAACCTGGCTGGCCTCGCCTGAGCAGGGAAAACACGCCATGTTTAGCATTTACTCAACTTTGCTCATTCATACTAGGGTATCATGATGGACCCTGAGTCTTTTTCTGTTTCATTAATTATTGAATTAGGTTTGCGTGTATCTTTACATGTTTCATTTTAGAGTATGTTGTGCCTGTTGGGTGCTTGAATTCAGGGCCTGGGAGTGGTCTGAATTTTTACTTTTTTAAAATCAAGATTAGTGCTCTACCACATGAGCCACAGCTCTACTCAGAGGCTTTTTTTTTTTTTGACTGGTTACTTGGTGATAACAGGCTCACAGTCTTACTGGTAGGGCTGGCTTCAAACAGCAACCCTCAGCTCTCAGCCTCCTCAGTAGCTGGAGTGTAAGCATGAGCCAATGGTGCCTAGCATATTTTGTTAGTTTTTGAGAAATAGCTCATACAGGTTAATTGAAAAGCAGTAAAAAATTATTTTTTCTTATTCTTTAATGAAACAGCTTACTTAACAAGAAGAAATTCCAGAACAGGTATCTTGTGTGTTATGGAGAGGTGGTCTATGTCCATGCATAACAGTGGCTTGTTTTGCTCGCTTTGCATTCTTGGATACTAGACATTGCTTTCCACCTCAACAGCCATACTTTACGGTATGAAATATATATATGTATATATATATATATTTATATATATTTATGTATTACTACATACGTAGGAATCATGAGGATGTGGGCATACATTCTTTTTCTAGCAGAGTTATTTTGTATAATGAAGTATTTTCTCTGCAGAGAAATCAAAGGAAAACGGTAAATGCTAAAATTATTGCAGATGTTCTTTAGTCACCCAAATCTCTTGATGCTGATGCTATTTCCTCTGCATTGTTGCGTGTTCTCCTTGTATTATGTTACAGATAGAAAAGCTTTTTTTTCTGGAAAAAAAATGCTCCGAAGTGAATTTTCAATCAGTGTGACAACTTAATTGCAGTCCAAATTTTATGGTGAAATAATTTCAACATTTGAAAATTTTAGATTTTTCCCCGAAATAATTTCTTGTTCCATGTACAGTTTTTCCATTACTAATGAAGTGATCTTGATGAATTTGTGTCAGAAATAAGGAAAGTCGCAATGGGCTAGATCCAAACAGCAGATGAACAGTAAGAACAGGACTCCAGTTCTCTTAGGCTGGCTCATCCAATGCTATCCATAAGGCAGATACAGGAAGTTATGCTGACTCAAGAAAAAGAGCAAAGAATTAAACATTTTCTTATGCTGAAAATTACAATGGGATTTTATTTAGTTTGGTCAAGAACACTGTGAACATTTTTTTTGAGCTTTTCTCTAGTTTCCTTATTTTGTGGTGGTCTTCAGATTACTAGATCTTTACAAATCCACATGAGTAAAGAACATTTACTGTTCTGAATTGAAATAGGTTGTTTGTTTGTTAGCTACAACTTACCTTTAAGGTCGCTAGAGGATTTAATTTGACTTGTATTTTAGACTTCATTTTTAATGAGTAGAAATTATACTGGAAGGCAGGGTCTGGCTGTGTTGCCTTGGCTGGTATTAAGGCAAAGTGCTCAATCAATTCTTCTGTCTCAGAGTCTGGAGTCACTGGGTCTGAAATGTGAGCCCCGGTGCCCCAATACCCAGCTTCATTGCATTTCCTTATTTTCCCAGGTATAGGGATGAGAATTTGATTGTGTTTGTCACTGAGTGACAAAAGAATTGGGAGTGTGTTTCATCTTCCCCCTCTTCTCTCTCCTTCTCTTCACCTCTCCTTTGTCTTCCCATCCCCTTCTCCCTTCCTTCCTTTCCTATTCCTCTCCCCTCCTTCTCTTGTCCCTTCCCCTTTCTCTCCCTCTCTTTCCCCTTGCCCCTCTTCTGTTCCGTTCTCTCCCCCTATCCAGCTTTCTTCTTTTTCTTTTCTTTTTTTTTTTTTTTGGCCAGTCCTAGGCCATGAACTCAGGGCCTGAGCACTGTCCCTGGCTTCTTCCTGCTCAAGGCTAGCACTCTGCCACTTGAGCCACAGCGCCACTTCTGGCCATTTTCTGTATATGTGGTGCTGAGGAATCGAACCCAGGGCCTCATGTACACGAGGCAAGCACTCTTGCCACTAGGCCATATCCCCAGCCCTCTTATTCTTTTCTTGCAGCACTGGGAATCAAACCCAGGGTCTTGAGCATGCTAGGCCAACCCAAATGGAGTTTTTTTCTGATATTATATTTGGAAAAAATGACTGTGTTTTTCAAATATTGTTAATCCCCTAAAATTCTCATCCCCCAAACACAATAATCCCAAACCCTATGGAAGTTCACAGCCAATTAAACTAGTTGTAGTTGAGTATTTGAGTTTGTTCTTCTCCATCATGAGATTTAGGATGACCTCAGATGTGGGCCATGCAGTTAATCTGACAAAGGCACGGGCCATACCAGCCTGGAGAGGACTTCCAGAAGCAGGTTGTCCAGAGTCTGGCTTGACATTATTATAACTAGATTATAACTGTAATTTTGGGTTGGTTTTCATCAGACGATGACATGCAATTCAGCTATACAGAAAGAAATGTGTATCCACAATTTTTGGTCATGTTCTGTGGCTGAGAATAGCCTGTGGTTTTTTTCTCCTCAACAATGAATACTGTTTCAGATGGTAGTTAAGATGATCATATTAATTAGTATGAGGGCATCTATGTAGTTATGAAATCTAGTCCTAGGTCATTAGGACAACATCCTCTGTTCACCATATCTTACAAACTTTAGTACCAAGAACATAAAAGTCTTTGGGATATTTTTAGGATGTTGGAGGTTACACATTAGAAGCCATAAGTTTAATAGGGGCATTGTCTCTTCAGAAGAGTCTGTCTATCACATGTGAAGATTTCTAAACCTCCCATGCCTTTTCCACATCACGGCGATGAATCCTAATGTTGGTATTCTCAAGTTATTTCTAAGTTTTCAACATAGTTCCACTGATAGTAAGAAACATTAGAACTTCCTGTTCTTTAACGTATACACCACAGCAAAGAAACGTAGGCAAAGGTAGGACCCAGGAATCAATGCCTGTAACCCTAGCTTCTCAGGAGGGTGAGATCTGAGGATTGCAGTTTGAAGCTACTTGGGGCAAGAAAGCTTATGAGACTCTTATCTCCAATAAACTACTCAGAAAAATCTGGAAATGGCACTGTGGCTCATGTGGTAGAATGCCAGCCTTGAGCAAAAGTTGCTTGGGACAGTGCCCAGAGTTCAAGTCCCAGGACAAACAAAAACAAAAATCTCATGCAAGTGTAAGAATTTATTGATTTGGTATGAATTTATTGTAATAAACACGTATAAAGACAATATCATTGTTGAAAAAGACTAAAGAGAAATCAGTGTCAATGTGTTTGAAGAAAATGGGGTCATTTGATGTTTAAATCTGCCTTTGGCCTTTTTTATTGCATACAAGTTGTCTAGTCTGACATGTTAGGTTGTGTTGAATGCTCTGCTCCGGTTCTCTAATGGTACCAAATAGGGTAATAGATTAGAACTAGGAGAGATGAGCAGCTACAGCTCATATTTGCCTTGAAATCTTGAGCATTTTCTGATTAAATCCTGGGATGATCAGTGAGTCAACTTTGTTCAGCATACTAAACCATGATTTTCCCCCCATCTTGGTGACATGGTTGACATTGTAAATATCAAGTGTGTTTGAACAAGAGCATGATCCATAGACCTGGATCTGAACCTACTTCACATATGCCTTATTACAAGAAGACATTATAAATCGCCTAACTAGAAATTAGAAATCTACCTTTTAGCAAGTCTATTTTGAAGTTGGAAAATACTCGTTTTCCTCTGCAAAAGAATGGTCTCTGTAGCATCCAGTGAAATGGATTATCTAATATCAGAGATACGAACCTCAGACTCACAGAAGCCAGAAGGCATTAGTCGACCTTGTGCTGGGCTTAATGGGATAGCTTTTTAGAAGAATTTGGCCAACAGCACACAAGTCTAGCTGGGCATTATAAATCTAGAATGGCTCAGGATGAATTTAACCTCACTCCCCGACCCATCTTCTTCTCCTGTGTCTCCCAGTGAATGGTGTCATTGTCCAAACCAGACTGAAGTTGCCTCTTTAAATTTTAATTTTGGAAAAAATGGGATTAAGTGGTGAAAGGTGCCAGAGAAAATGATGAATAATGGAAATAGGTAGTAACTACTGGCCTGTGTACATGTTAAATAATTGTTTATGTGAATGTAAGCACTTAGAATTACAAATGAATATCTTTCATAGTTGATTTCATTTCTGTGGCAATCTTAACTCCAGTCCTAAGGCACACAAAAATATGAGTGAGACTGAACTGTTATTGATTACTGATGTGACTCTACTGGTGTCAGTCAACAAGTGGTGAGATTCTTCTTTTGTCAAACTATTGCTGAGACTGAGCCATTGTCAAGTGTTGGTGACACATTACTGGTACCATTCCTGCGGAGTCAGAACCAGAGCAATGTCTTCTGTAATTGAAATGAATCGACTTTGCCTTGGAGCTTTACTATACTAAATCAAACTAGAGATGGATGAACAGGAAATACTCTTCTGTCTCAGTGACAGAAATTGTCTGTCTACAGACATTTCTCTTGGTCACTATGGCAACTACCCCTCCCCACACTTTGCTAGCCATTAAGATGTATCAAGACAGAGATGACCGTTTGCAGCATCAGGTATTTGAAATAAAAAGAGATTTGCTAGAAAGTTGGAAAGTTATTTCTTGGAGGAAAAGTGAGATCCTTAAAAACCTTAATTGACTTTTTTTCTTACTTGAAAAGTAGTTTGATTCTTTCTTCAGTGACGGTGAAGCTGTGTGCATAGGACAATCCATGCCCTTCATGAGCCTGTGTTTAGGAATCTGCTCCCTGGCAGTGCCCTGGCAGGGCAGAGTTACATAGACAAGCAAAATCTCAGTTCCTGCCACCTGGGGCAGGCAATCATAGTCAGAGAAATGAAACCTAAGGAGCAGATGGATTTCAAAGTGATTTGTAGACTTAAAAGTGATAGGAAAATATAGTAGTTTAAAAGTTTACCAAAGCAATCAGGGCTGGGAATGTGGCTTAGTGGTATAGTGCTTGCCTAGCATGCACGAAGCCCTGGGTTCGGTTCTTCAGTACCACATAAACAGAAAAAGCCAGAAGTGATGCTGTGGCTCAACTGTTGGCATGCTAGCCTTCTGCAAAAGAAGCTCAGTGACAGTGCCCAGGTCCCTGAGTTCAAGCCCCAGGACTGGCAAAAAAAATTACAAGCAATAAATTAATAAGCATTACACAAAAAGTAAAAATATTCCAAATTGGTAGGCCATTGCTCTCAGAAAGAGTTCAGCGACAACGCTTCTGAAAGGGCAGTGATTGGATTTAGAATGACTATATTTAGGAATCAGTCATTTAAGTATGACAGGCTCTTCAGAGTAGATAGTCAGAATACATGGAGAGCCTTTTAGAGGCAGAACTTGGGCAGTTTGTTGGGATCATGGCAAAGTGGCTAAAAGCATAACGTGGAGGCTAAATGTTACGTGGTACCAATACACTGTTCATGGTCCTATTTGTTGTTGTTGGGGGTTTTTGTATGACATTTAGCTGAAAAGTTAATTATAAAATCATAAAGTTAATACAATTATAACTAAAATTCATTGAGTGCTTATTCAATAGTGCAGTCAGGCACTATTTCAAGAGTTTTGCATGTTTTATTCTCTAATTATAGGGGATAAGCACTATTTTTTCTTAAAAAATTATTTCCATGTTTGCAGCTGATAAACTGAGGTACAGATAGAATAAAGGTCAGAGAGCAAGTAGTTCACAGCCACTGATCAAGTCAAGCAGATAAAGCTCATAGGGTTAGTTAGTGTCATATGGGACAGCGGCTTAAAAGTAAAAAGGTGTCTAGAGAGTGTAAAGACTGGAAAAATACTGGATTTGTGACAGGGGTGTGGGGGGAAATCCCTTTTGAACTCTGCACAGAAGAGTCACATGAAACTATTTTGAAGAGAAGAAGCTGGGTGAATCCAGGGCACCAACTAGAAACCATAAGACCAGGCTACAAGTTTCTCAGCTGGGGAGTAAACGTTTGAAGTAGAGTGAGGGCAGAAAGGATGGAAAGGAAGGCCTGGCAAGGGAATTCATTTGAACCCTGCTACTAATTGGTGAGGGAGAAGAAGGCATTAATGATGATTTGTATGCTTTTTTGGGTTAATGGTGATTGCATTAGCAGGTGGAGAGCCTGTTCTTTTATTGATTGAACTTCCTAATGCTGACCATTCTCAAGTACCCTTCCTTTGAAATTATCTTTCCTCCTTTGTGCTGGTGATAACTGTTGCACCTCATCTCTCCTCTCTCCCCACCCTCCTTCAGTGGTTCTTTTCTGAAGTTGGCACTCTTCACTATCCAATCTGGGACTCATTTCTTTCCCTCTCCACTATGCTACAGAGTAGATATGCTGTCCACTTAGCTTCAGTCTGAAAGCTGCACAATTTCATGGAGGAGACAGCTGGGATCCATTCCCCTCTTCACCATATTAGCTGTGGTGTGGAATAATAGTCTTTGATACTGTTTTGCTCGTGTGTGAATGTGAATGATACCTCCATAATGGAGTTTTTCAATGCACCGAGTCTAGAGAAAAGGCTCCCAACACAGTGGTCCCTTGACAAGTTTTATTTGCTCTTTTTCTTTTCTTCCCTCTTCCTCCTATCCAAATATTTCCTTTCAGTTGAAGTCACTTCCCTGATGGGGATTCCTCCTATGTTAACAGAAATAGTCATGGTTCTCGTTTGCTTGCCAAATGTTAAACTGTGCACAATCACCTTTCATAGACAAATAGCACAGCGATTGTCTTTTGGTTTCAAACATGGAATGAGTTAAAACTCTAAATATATAAGAGATAGGAACTACAACAGAGTTATAATCATAAACGGGTTGTACGTGAAACAAATTCAGACAGAGGGGCAAAGATTTATCTTCCAGTTGGACTCCAAAATACAGCATAAAACAAGCTGTAGGAACATAATATATGAAAGATAAAAATTTCCAACCCCCTTACATATCTCGAAATTGTATTTGTACAGATGTTATGAATGATACAATAGCTGATCTTTAATGTAGAGTAGGAATTTTATTTGATGAAACAGATGGTATTGAAAAAATTTATCTCAGCAAAGTACTGACTCATACAGAATAATATGAACTTTTTCATTTTGCAATGGGAGGGTAGATGAGCCTAAGTAAACTTGCTAAAAATGTATTAAAAAACCTAAGCTCTTCAAAATAAGCCCAGGGACAGTTCCCAGGCTATGAGCTTGAGCTCCAGGACTGGCATAATAGGAAGAGGAAGAGCAGGAGGATGTGGAGGAGGAAATGCTTAGGGTTAGCAGTATGAAGTGGGACTGTCCTGGGTTTATTTAATCTCCAGCCTTGCCATTTCCTACTTCTGTGACTTAATCCAGTTACTTAACTTCTTTGAGTCCAAGCTTTTTTCTCCATTTGAGAATAATAATATCATCATGTGGCATATGTCCTATTAAGTGGTTACCTTTATATAAAGACATTCATTCAGTGTCTAGCAGAAGATATGTAGTAAGTGCTAGATATTGTTGAAAACTGGGTGTGAAGCAGCTGCAAGCCTTACTAATTAGGTGCTCTAGGGAAGGTTTGTTAATTTTAATTCCTCAGCTTTTTTCTCTCTTTCAGCCAACCTTCTCAAACTTTCTTGTAAGAACTAAAGGAGTTTGTGTGTGTGTGTGTGTGTGTGTGTGTGTGTGTGTGTGTATGTGTGTGTGTGCAGGGTACTTCACACTTTATCTAGCCTAAAAGAAAACTGATATAGAGTCATAAAAGAAGTTGTGTGTAGTTTTATTAACCATAATAGAAAGTTTAGACTTAATTTCAAATATTCTAAGAACATATTGGAAAGTTTTAGCTAGAAAAGTGATGTGCCATGTTTTAGAAAGATCCCCTTGATTACTGTGGTGTTGTAGAATGATTGGGATCAAGGAGTGCAATGGGAGAGCCAGGAAGCAGGTTCAGACATGCTATCAATAACTGTGATGCTCAAAACCATGAAAGAAACAGAGACATACTCACTAGACACTATGTTGAAAATTAACTATATAACTTGTGGGGGGAATGGAAGAAAACACAGGGAGAGAGCTTGCGGAAGGGGTGACATTGTCTAAAAAGAAATGTACTCATTACCTGACATGTTCTTGTAATCTCTCTGTACATCACCTTTTAAATAATAAAAGAATAAAAAATTACAAAAATAAAAAATACAGGATAAATAGCACCTTTTGCCATCCATAACTATTTTCCGTATATTTAAATAAAATTTCTAAAGAAAAAAAAACAAAAATGCTAAGCTCTTGTTCAAATATAAACATTACCTGTAAAAGGCTTTTCCCTGATTGAACTCATTTTCTTAGAGCCCATTCAGTATCTCATAGGTAGTATTCCCTCCATTTTTAATCAACCTATTTATAAAAATCTACAGGTAAAATGATACATACTTATCAAGTACAACATATTTTACACATAGAGTGGTTAAATCTAGCTAACATATGTATCGCAGATTATTATCATTTTTGTGGTGAGAACACTCAACATCTACCCTGTACTCTCAGAAGGTAGATTAAGAGTTTATGCGTAAGACCCAAATTTACAGGAGGCCTAGAGATTTAATTGCCAAGACTTCAGCAATGGTATTGGCAAATATCAAACTTAGGTCTTTGTAATTCTTAGACGTTTTGCCATGTTGCCACAAAAGCCTCATGAGCATTAAGAGGATTTCAATTGAACACTAGTCTGAAAATATGAGGTTTTGGTGAAATTGGAAAAATAATAATAGGATGTGAGATTACAACTCTGTTAATCTTTATTCTTGATGATTCTTTCTACTCCTATTCCTCTGAAAATCTAAAACGATAGAATCTCAAAATAGATTTCAAAAATTCAATACCTCTCAAATATTCAGATGAGAATATACATGCTTCCCAGTAGTAAAGAGAGGAACAAGTAAGTTATAAGAAATAGCCCAAATGCCTATGGTCTGAAGTCCTGTCGCACTCTTATTCTTCTCATTCCATACCTGTGGCTTTAGAGTAAGTTTCCTGTGATCAGCTGACAGAAGAAGAAACTGGGGCCTGCTTTACAGAACCTTCTGTGTGATATTCAGGCACCATGTAAGAGTAGATAGTTGTAGCACTTTGACTCTGTACTAGGATGACCTTGAAAGGACGCTGGTAAAGGGAAATTCTCTAGGTGGGCAGAACATTGAGCAGTGTCTCTGGTGGTTGGCTTACAAGGAGTAGTGGCCAGTTGAGTGACTTTATGGATGTATGAGCTCTTGTGTGAATTGTTTGGCTAGCTGGTTAGGGACTTAGAAGAGGCATGACTGGAAAATTGGTCACAAGGAAATTGGGGATGAGGTAGGTGGTAGAACTTGCTGAGTGGGCACAATACCAAAAGATAACCTGAGTGGAGGATGATGTTTGTAATTAAGTGAAAAGATTGCTCCTTTTTGTGGCTAGAAATCATCCTTTTTCCCATGCCACTCCTGTTCTTACACAATGGAGCCATGTGCAAAATGGCCATGAACCACTGGGTGGGGACTATGCATGGCTTCGAAAGCATGACTGACTCGCCATGCTGACCCAGCTATGGCCATTGCTGATTGCCCAGTCAGCTGACCAAAGAGATGAGTAGTGGGTGGCTGATAGGGTACTGTTTTCCAGAGTGATTGAAGCTAATGATGGTGGATATATTTCTTCGGATCACTTTTGTCATAGAGCAGTATTTGTTCTTACTGGAATTCTCATTTCCTATATATACACCTTCCTTGCATGCAATGATTGTGATAAATTACCATCCATGGACTTATAGAATGTTTGATCTGCCATCATGGTATTCAAATAGCATTGCTTCTGGTCAAGGGACTCACCTTCCAGCAAAGGATAGACATAATGCTCATGGTGGTAGAATTCACTGGTTTGCTATGACATCCTGCTGCTGCTGGCAGGACAGTGTGGTGGAAGACTTTGTCATGATGCCATAACTCCCATCAAGCCTACCAAGCTTCCCCAGGAGACTGTGATACTGTGAATTGAATAGGTGGGATTTTTCTCTGAAATTAGAATCAATGGATTGAAGAATCATATGGTGAACATGGTAGTGACACCACCCACGATTACTCTTAGTGACCCATTAACAAAATTTTTGTTTCCTGTTCCTATGATCTTACTTTGTGCTGACCTAGAGGCCTTTGTCCTAAAGGAAGGAATGTTTCAATCGGGAGACACAATGGTTCCATTGAACTGGAAGTGAATTCTGCTCCCTGGACGCTGTGGCTTTCTCATGCCTCTGAATGGACAAGCAAAGAAGGAAGCTACTGTGCTGGCTGGGGTGATGGATCTGTTTGCAATCAGGGGGTATCGGAAAACTACTTCCTAGTGTCTGGGTCCTAGAAGATCCCCGAAGGTGCCTTTTGGTATTAACGTGTTCTGTGATTAGGGTCGATGGAAAACTTTTTTTTTTTTTTGCCCGTCCTAGGGCTTGGACTCAGGGCCTGAGCACTGTCCCTGGCTTCTTTTTGCTCAAGGCTAGCACTCTGCCACTTGAGCCACAGAGACACTTCTGGCTTTTTCTATATATGTGGTGCTGAGGAATCGAACCCAGGGTTTCATGCATGCTAGGCAAGCACTCTACCACTAAGTCACATTCCCACCCCGATGGAAAACTATTACAGTTACCATATCTAATGGACTATCAGTTGTACAGACCCTTTAAGAATGAAGGTTTGTATTACCTGGCCCAGTATAAAACCATAAGTAGCTTGGTGAGACAAAGGGAAAACAGAATAAGTAGAGAGAGAAAGTAATTATAAGTAACCACAGGTGACCACATGGGCAACTGTAAAATAATTGTCAGGACTATGTCTTCTTTATTTACTTATGATTGTATTTGTGCATTTAGGAGTTTTCTGTGCACATATGTAAATATACTAAGCCCAGTGTTCTCCTTAAGTTGCTTGTTATGTAACCTAAGAGGTATCGTAGTGTTAAGTGTTGTTAATTTGACATCACTTGCTTTTTTTTTTTTTAATTCGGTTGGTCATGGGGCTTGAACTCAGCCTGAGAGCCTGCCCCTGAGCTTTTCTCCTTAAGACTAGCACTCTACCACTTTGAGCTCCACTTGTGGATTTCCAGTGATTAATTGGAGATGAGCATCTCAATGGATTTTTCTTCCTGGGCTGACTTTAAACTTTGATCTTCAGATCTCAGCCTCCTGAATAGTTAGGATTACAAGTGGGAGCCACCAGTGCCTTGCCTGGTACATCCTATTATTGCACTTAAATGATTGGATCTTGTGAAGTATAAACATTGCCCATGTACTGGTGTGTTCCTTCTGGAGAAAGGCTAGTTTGTCTGGTTATATATGTATGAATTATGATACAAGGATGCTTGTTACTGTCAGTATTGAGAGATTGGGTATAATGTAAGATGATGTATATTGATAAATATGAGCAGATTTGTGGTAGTTAATTGGTTTATGTGTCAATTTAAGTTGGCCACAGGTACTGAGATACTTAATTCAACCTTATTCTGACTGTGTCATACTGATGGCATCTCATTAAAAACCTTTTGAGAGATATCTAATTTTATTTTTTTTTCAATTTTTATTATCAAACTGATGTACAGAGAGGTTACAGTTTCATACATTAGGCATTGGATACATTTGTTGTACTGTTTGTTACCTCGTCCCTCATTCCCCCCTCCCTCCTCCCCCTTTCCCTTTCGCCCCCTGAGGTGTTCAGTTCACTTACACCAAACATTTTGGCAAGAATTACTTTTGTATTTGTTTGTCTTTTTTTACCCTGTGTCTTTCAATTTTGGTATTCCCTTTCAATTTCCTAGTTCCAATACCAGTATACACGGTTTCCAATATACTCAGATAAGATTACAGAGATAGTGTAGGTACAACCACAGGAAGGTGATACAAGAACATCATCAATAAGAGAATCTACAGATACATATGGGATATTGAAAGTAGTTACAACTGTGATATAACAATTGTTTCCATAACATGGAGTTCATTTCACTTAGCATCATCTATGTGTTCATAAGGGTATAGCTATTGAGCCTTGTGATGCTCTGCTATGACAGGACTAAACCTGTACTAATTATTCCCAATAAGGGAGACCATAGAGTCCATGTTTCTTTGGGTCTGGCTCACTTCACTTAGTATAATTTTTTCCAAGACCTTCCATTTCCTTACAAATGGGACAATGGCATTCTTTCAGATAGAAATATAAATTCCATTGTATATATGTACCATATTTTCCTGATTCATTCGTCTACTGAGGGGCATCTGGCTTGGCTCCAGATTCGTGCTATGACAAATTGTGCTGCGATGAACATTATTGTGCTGGTGGCATTACTGTGATTTTGTTTGTGGTCTTTTGGATAGATACCCAAAAGTGGGGCTGCTGGGTCATAGGGGAGTTCTATATTTAGCCTTCTGAGGAATCTCCATACTGCTTGCCAGAGTGTCTGAACCAGTTTACATTCCCACCAACAATGGATTAGGGTTCCCTTTTGGCCACATCCCCTCCAGCAATTGTTATTGTTAGTTTTCTTTATATGGGACATTCTTACTGGGTGAGATGGAATCTCAGTGTTGTTTTGATATGCATTTCTTTCATGGCCAGTGATGTAGGGCATTTTTTCATATGTCTCTTGGCCATTCTCATTTCCTCATCAGAGAAGTCTCTTTGTAAGTCTTTAGCCCACTTGATGAGGGGGCTATTGGTTCTTTGCGGTTTTGTTTTGAAAGAAGGTAATTTTTTAGTTCTGCATATATTTTAGATATGAGGCCTTTGTCTGTTGAATGTCCAGTAAAGATCTTCTCCCAGTCTGTGGGCTTTCTGTTTATCTTGCGAGCTATGTCACTTGCCGTGCAGAAGCTCTGCAGTTTGATGCAGTCCCATTTGTCCAACCTTTCTTTGATTTGTAGCGTTTCTGGGTCTTTGTTAAGGAAGTTCCGTCCCGTGCCAAGGAGCCCAAGTATTTCTCCTACTCCTTCCTTTAGTGTTTCAGGGTGTCTGTTATGATTTCGAAGTCTTTAATCCATTTGGAATTGATTTGGGTGCCGGGTGACATATAAGGATCTAGTTTCAGTTTGTTGCATGTGTTGAGCCAGTTTTGCCAGCACCACTTGTTAAAGAGGATATCTTTCTTCCATACTATTGTTTTAGCTCCTTTATCAAAGATTAAGTAGGCATAGTTCTGTGGGTTCATTTCTGGGTCTTCAATTCTGTTCCATTGGTCTTCAGGCCTGTTCTGGTGCCCATACCAAGCTGTTTTTATTACTATAGCTTTATAATACAGCTTGAAGTTGGGTATTGTTATTCCTCCAGCACTGTTCTTTCTGCCTAGGATTGTTTTTTGCTATTCTAGGTCTTTTATTGTTCCATTTGAATTTCTGGATTGCTTCCTCTATTTCATTAAAAAATGGTGGTGGGATATTAATGGGTATTGCATTGAATTTGTAGATAGCCTTTGGCAATATTGCCATTTTGATTATATTAATCCTCCCAATCCAGGAGCATGGGAGGTTTTTCCATTTCCTTACTTCTGACTTAATTTCAATTTTCAAACTTTTAAAGTTCTCATATCTAGTTTAAAGGCAAGAGAACCAGTAACCGGGTACTAGACACATAGGTGCCCATATTCTTAGCTGCTCTGGAGGCTAAGATCTGAGTATTGTGGATCAAAGTCAGTGTGGGCAGGAAAGTCTGTGAGACCCTTATCTGCAATTAACCACTAAGAAGCCAGAAGCTGAGCTCTGGCTCAAATGGTAGAATAGTAGCCTTGAGCATAAAAGCTCAGGGGCAGCAATCAGAATCCTGGGTTCAAGTCCCAAAACTGGCACCAAAAAAAAAAAAATGACAAAGCCAACTACTTACTGACAACAAAGAGCTCATTCATCTAAGCATGGACTAGAATTCTAAACACTAACCCATTACTCTTCTTACTAGATACTCATCTCCTGAAATCAAAAAGGCTTAGGGTCCTTTTTCCTATTTATTTAGCCCAGGTAGCCTCAGTATTTTCTCAAAAGAATCAAGATTTTCTTTTGGTAAATTAGACCATTTGAACCAAATGATGGTAAATTAGAAAGGTATGTGAATTTTAGCTATTCCAAACTATCAAAAACACACAGTAACCCAGTTTCCTTGCTCACAAATAACTTTGTTGATAGATGAGAATCGGATACTCATTGGAGCCATTTTAATGAACCCGTAAGATTTAAGAATAATTCATATACTAAAGTATTTCAAAGCAGTTCACTTGAAACACTTAAGTTATAAATTTTTGTAATTTAATGTATTTGTTTCTTTTTAGAAAACTCTATTAGATAGAAAGATGAAAGGTGAAGTTGAATCTCATCTTGATCAAATTGTACCACATAAAGTGTTAGCATTGGAATTAGGATAATTTGCTATGTTGCACTTATTTACAGTTTTATTTTCCCTATTTTTAGATGTTAAGATTGACTTTTAATTGCAGAGAATAAGATTATTGCCTTTATATAATCAAACTTCTAATATGTATCGAGCCTTTGGTGGACAAAGTCTAGCTCATGAACGCACTCATTATCAAAGGAGATGCATTATGCTTTGGGATGTGGGAAGATAATGGGGTATTATCACGACATGAATCTTGGATTTCAGTTATATATATGCATATATTCGTATGTATATATACATATATATACACATATGTATACACACATATATATAGACACATATGTATATGTGCATATATAGAGAGAAAGTTTATTAGGAGAGAGCACATGTAAAGAATTACAATGTATGAGGATCATTGTGTTTCATAAAAGAAGTCCATGAACAGCCTTCTATGAGACTTGGGAGAAAAGAGTTGTTACTGTTGCCTGAGAAAGGTCATGGATATCTGTCTGGAGGTGCTGGCATTTGATCTCTGATCTTAAAGCCAAACTAGATTTGAACAAGAGAGTCTTTGAGGGTTTCAGTCATGCCTATGAATTAAAGTGGGTAAATGATCTAGTCTTTACACAATGTCTCGCACCAAGTAGAGTGTCAATAAATGCATGAGGGGGGCTGGGGCTATAGCCTAGTGGCATGAGTGCCTGCCTCGGATACAGAAGGCCCTAGGTTCGATTCCCCAGCACCACATATGCAGAAAATGGCCAGATGCGGTGCTGTGGCTCAAGTGGCAGAGTGCTAGCCTTGAGCGGGAAGAAGCCAGGGACAGTGCTCAGGCCCTGAGTCCAAGGCCCAGGACTGGCCAAAAAAAAATAAAAAAATAAAAATAAATGTATGAGGATTAAGTGCATAATCTGCAAGTTGACTGTTACTGCCTGCTTGTCTGCCTTGTGAACGATGTCAGAGAAGTCACTGGAGAACATTTTCCCAAGAGCTAACTTGCACAATGTTTCTTCACTTACCAAGGGCTTTAACTGCTTTGCTTCCCCGTATTCCAATTCTCATAAACATTGGCCACCATGCTTTGTCTCTAAAACATGGTGCAGCTGCTGGGTGGTCCTTCTACCGACCCCTAACAGAGTCAGCTGTTCACCAGAGAGTAGGATTGATGTCTGACCAACAGATGATCCCGTGCAGGGAATGAAAGGAGAGGAGGGGCTGCTGGGAGGCAATTTGTGCAGTGGCTTGGCTTGATTGTATTAAACGGGTAGAGATGGATGGAAGCTTAGTTTCAAGCCAGTTCTGAAGATAGGTAATTTGTGTCAAATAGTTCTGAAGTGCTGTATCCATGGAGGGAAGTGGAGTGGAGAGCCGAGTCCAGTGCCATTATAGATTACATGCTTACAGCCTGGGTAGCAATGAGATTTTAACCTTCACGTAGGACCCAGATATCATGACCCATGTCATCAATAGACCAAGGTTGGTATAGGTTAAAAAACTTCAAACTACCTTAGCCAAGGACTAGACCAGTCATCGTTTTAACAATTCTGTAGGATGTGTGAAAGGGGAAGATGATTTTGACAGGAAGACCGTAAGTGCTTTCTCAGGTGTTTCCCTCTCTCTAGCATTTGTCTCTCTGAGTGTTCTTCCTTGCTCAAACTTACATTCTCTTTTATGACTTTTTCTTGATAGTCTTCTTTTTCGCTGGTCTCTTCCCCTCAGAATCCTTTCTTCCTTGGGCTGGCAAGAACAGCCCCCATGAATTTTACTGGATCTCTCTCTCTCTCTTTCTCTCTCTTTTTTTAATGTCTTGATATTGACGTTGTCCTCTGTTTGGAAGAAACTTCTGTGTTGACTTTCACCTCTGGGGTTTTGAGTTGTAGTTACAGGGTGGTCATCCCAAATAAAATGTGTTAGTGTCACCTTCTACATCGTACCTCCAAGACTGAATCTATTGGCTTATTCTATTCCTCCTGATAGCCGCCTACT